>NW_027454111.1:0-102105 GCF_040206685.1 Ascaphus truei | reverse complement strand
CACTCCCTCATCACTCTCTCTCTCTCCCTTCTCTCTCTCTCCCTTCTCCATCTTCCTTCTTTCTCCATCTCCCTTCTCTCTACATCTACCTTCTCTCTCTCCGTATCCCTTCTCTCTCTCCCTATCCCTTCTCTCTCTCCCTATCCCTTCTCTCTCTCCCTATCCCTTCTCTCTCTCCCTCTTCCTTCTCTCTCCCTATCCCTTGTCGCTCCCTCTCCCTTGTTTCTACCTCTCCCTTGTCTCTCCATTCTCTCTCCCTCTTCCTTCCCTCTCCCTCTTCCTTCTCTCCCCATCTTCCTTCTCTCTCCATCTTCCTTCTCTCTCCATCTTCCTTCTCTCTCCATCTTCCTTCTCTCTCCATCTTCCTTCTCTCTCCCTTTCCATTCTCTCTCCCTTTTCCTTTCCCCTCCCTTTTCCTTCTCTCTCCCTCTCCCTTCTCTCTCCCTCCTCTCTCCCTTGTCACCCCCTTCTATCTCCCTCTCCCTTCTCTCTCCCTATACCTTCTCTCTCCCTCTTCCTTCTCTCTCCCTCTTACTTCTCTCTCCCTTTCCATGCTCTCTCCCTTTTCCTTATCTCTCCATTCTCTCCCTTTTCCTTTCCCCTCCCCTTTCCTTCGCTCTCCCTCTCCCTTCTCTCTCTCTCTCCACTCCCTTCTCTCTCTCTCTCCCCCTCCCTTCTCTCTCCCTCTCCCTTATAACTCCCTCGTCATTCCCTCTACCTCTCTCTCTCCCTCTCCCTTCTCTCTCTCTCCCTTTCCCTTCTCTCTCACCCTCTTCCTTCTCTCTGTCTCTCCCTCTCCCTTCTCTCTCTCTCCCTTCTCTCTCTCTCCCTTCTCTCTCTCCTCTCTCCCTCTCCCTTCTCTCTCCCTCTCCATGCTCTCTCCCTTTTCCTTATCTCTCCATTCTCTCCCTTTTCCTTTCCCTTCCCCTTTCCTTCGCTCTCCCTCTCCCTTCTCTCTCTCTCCACTCCCTTCTCTCTCTCTCTCCCCCTCCCTTCTCTCTCCCTCTCCCTTATAACTCCCTCGTCATTCCCTCTACCTCTCTCTCTCCCTCTCCCTTCTCTCTCTCCCTTCTCTCTCTCTCCCTTTCCCTTCTCTCTCACCCTCTTCCTTCTCTCTGTCTCTCCCTCTCCCTTCTCTCTCTCTCCCTTCTCTCTCTCCTCTCTCCCTCTCCCTTCTCTCTCCCTTCTCTCTCCCTTTTCCTTGTCACTCCCTCATCACTCTCTCTCTCTCCCTCTCTCTCTCTCTCTCCCTTCTCTCTCTCTCCCCCTCCCTTCTCTCTCCCTCTCCCTTATAACTCCCTCGTCATTCCCTCTACCTCTCTCTCTCCCTCTCCCTTCTCTCTCTCCCTTCTCTCTCTCTCCCTTTCCCTTCTCTCTCACCCTCTTCCTTCTCTCTGTCTCTCCCTCTCCCTTCTCTCTCTCTCCCTTCTCTCTCTCCTCTCTCCCTCTCCCTTCTCTCTCCCTTCTCTCTCCCTTTTCCTTGTCACTCCCTCATCACTCTCTCTCTCTCCCTCTCTCTCTCTCTCTCTCCCTTCTCTCTCTCTCCCTTCTCCATCTTCCTTCTTTCTCCATCTCCCTTCTCTCTACATCTACCTTCTCTCTCTCTGTATCCCTTCTCTCTCTCCGTATCCCTTCTCTCTCTCCCTATCCCTTCTCTCTCTCCCTATCCCTTTTCTCTCTCCCTCTTCCTTCTCTCTCCCTATCCCTTGTCGCTCCCTCTGCCTTGTTTCTACCTCTCCCTTGTCTCTCCATTCTCTCTCCCTCTTCCTTCCCTCTCCCTCTTCCTTCTCTCTCCATCTTCCTTCTCTCTCCATCTTCCTTCTCTCTCCATCTTCCTTCTCTCTCCATCTTCCTTCTCTCTCCATCTTCCTTCTCTCTCCCTTTCCATTCTCTCTCCCTTTTCCTTTCCGCTCCCTTTTCCTTCTCTCTCCCTCTCCCTTCTCTCTCCCTCCTCTCTCCCTTGTCATCCCCTCCTCTCTCCCTCTCCCTTCTCTCTCCCTATCCCTTCTCTCTCCCTTTCCTTGTCTCTCCCTCTCCCTTGTCTCTCCATTCTCTCTCCCTTTTCCTTCCCTCTCCCTTTCCTTCTCTCTCCCTTTTCCTTCTCTCTCAATTTCCCTTCTCTCTCCCTTTTCTTTCTCTCTCCCTTTTCTCACTCCCTTCTCTATCCCTCTGCCTTTCTCTCCCTTCTCTCTCCCTATCCCTTCTCTCTCCCTCTTCCTTCTCTCTCCCTCTTCCGTCTCTCTCCCTTTCCATGCTATCTCCCTTTTCCTTATCTCTCCATTCTCTCCCTTTTCCTTTCCCCTACCCTTTCCTTCGCTCTCCCTCTCCCTTCTCTCTCTCTCCACTCCCTTCTCTCTCTCCCCCTCCCTTCTCTCTCCCTCTCCCTTATAACTCCCTCGTCATTCCCTCTCCCTCTCCCTACTCTCTCTCAACCATTCCTTTCTCTCTCACCCTCTTCCTTCTCTCTGTCTCTCCCTCTCTCTTCTCTCTCTCCCTTCTCTCTTCTCTCTCCCTCTCCCTTCTCTCTCCCTTCTCTCTCCATTTTCCTTGTCACTCCCTCATCTCTCTCTCTCTCTCTCTCTCTCTCTCTCTCTCTCTCTCTCTCCCTTCTCCATCTTCCTTCTTCTCCATCTCCCTTCTCTCTCTCCCTCTTCCTTCTCTCTCTCCCTCTACCTTCTCTCTCTCCATATCCCTTCTCTCTCTCCCTCTTCCTTCTCTCTCTCCCTCTTCCTTCTCTCTCTCCCTCTTCCTTCTCTCTCCCTATCCCTTGTCGCTCCCTCTCCCTTGTTTCTACCTCTCCCTTGTCTCTCCATTTTCTCTCCCTCTTCCTTCTCTCTCCCTCTTCCTTCTCTTTCCCTCTTCCTTCTCTCTCCCTCTTCCTTCTCTCTCCATCTTCCTTCTCTCTCCATCTTCCTTCTCCCTCCCTCTTCCTTCTCTCTCCCTTTCCATTCTCTCTCCCTTTTCCTTTCCCCTCCCTTTTCCTTCTCTCTCCCTCTCCCTTCTCTCTCCCTCCTCTCTCCCTTGTCACCCCCTTCTCTCTCCCTCTCCCTTCTCTCTCCCTATCCCTTCTCTCTCCCTTTCCTTGTCTCTCCCTCTCCCTTGTCTCTCCATTCTCTCTCCCTTTCCTTCTCTCTCCCTTTCCTTCTCTCTCCCTTTCCTTCTCTCTCCCTTTTCCTTCTCTCTCCTTTTCCCTTCTCTCTCCCTTTTCTTTCTCTCTCCCTTTTCTCACTCCCTTCTCTATCCCTCTGCCTTCTCTCTGCCTTCTCTCTCCCTATCCCTTCTCTCTCCCTCTTCCTTCTCTCTCCCTCTTACTTCTCTCTCCCTTTCCATGCTCTCTCCCTTTTCCTTATCTCCATTCTCTCCCTTTTCCTTGCCTCCCCTTTCCTTCGCTCTCCCTCTCCCTTCTCTCTTTCTCCACTCCCTTCTCTCTCTCTCTCTCTCCCCCTCCCTTCTCTCGCCCTCTCCCTTATAACTCCCTCGTCATTCCCTCTACCTCTCTCTCTCCCTCTCCCTTCTCTCTCTCTCCCTTTCCCTTCTCTCTCACCCTCTTCCTTCTCTCTGTCTCTCCCTCTCCCTTCTCTCTCTCTCCCTTTTCTCTCTCCTCTCTCCCTCTCCCTTCTCTCTCCCTCTCCCTTCTCTCTCCCTTTTCCTTGTCACTCCCTCATCACTCTCTTTCTCTCCCTTCTCTCTCTCTCTCCCTTTTCTCTCTCCCTCTTCCTTCGCTCTCCCTCCTCTCTCCCTTGTCACTCCCATCTCTCTCCCTCTCCCTTCTCTCTCCCTATCCCTTCTCTCTCCCTTTCCTTGTCTCTCCCTCTCCCTTGTCTCTCCATTCTCTCTCCCTCTTCATTTTCTCTCCCTTTTCCTTCTATCTCCCTTTCCTTTTCTCTCCCTTTTCTCTCCCCTTTCTCTCCCCTTTCTCTCCCTTTTCTCTCCCTTTTCTCTCCCTTTTCCTTTTCTCTCCCTTTTCCTTTTCTCTCCCTTTTCCTTCTCTCTCCCTTTTCCTTTTCTCTCCCTTTTCCTTTTCTCTCCCTTTTCCTTTTCTCTCCCTTTTCCTTTTCTCTCCCTTTTCCTTTTCTCTCCCTTTTCCTTTTCTCTCCCTTTTCCTTTTCTCTCCCTCTCCCTTCTCTCTCCCTCTCCCTTCTCTGTCCCTCCTCTCACACTTGTCACTCCCTTCTCTCTCCCTCTCCCTTCTCTCTCCCTCTCCCTTCTCTCTCCCTCTCCCTTCTCTCAAATTTTTTCTCTCTTACTGCCACTCTATCTCTTTCATTTCAACCCGTCTCTTGCTCTCACACACATTTCTTTCTTCCACTTCTCTCTCTCTCTTTCTTTCTCACACCGTCTCTTTCTCTCCCTGCTCTCTATTACTCTCCCTGACTAGCATCCCTGCTCCTTCTAAATCACCTGTATTTTACTCTCACAAATGTCCTTTCTTTCTCTCTCTCTCTCAAGGACTACCACTCTCCCCTCTCTCTCACAAACCCCTCTCTCACTCAGTCTAAGCATTGTTTATTTAGTCCATCAGTGAAAGAGGGTCCTCAACTGCATTGCTCTAAAGGGGATTGCATTATATTTTTTCACTTATCTTGGGTAAAATTTATTTGCAGTATGAAAATAGGTAAGTTCGTCTATCAAGATGCTGTTCACAAAGGACATACAAACAAGGAGGTAAGTAGTTGAGGTAAGTGAGTACACCTACACAATGCATTGCTTTTATCTCTCAGGATATAAAGCTTTGAGTTGATTTCTCTCCCTTTACACGAGTGTGCCCTTTTAGAGTCAGGCAGTGAACTCTTCGCTACTGTCCCATCTGCAGCGCTAGCTCGACTGTAAATTGGGGGAAGAAAGCATACCCCTTTACGGACGATAGACAGTAGTGCTTCTTCACTCCTAGCATACGGCAGAGGAGAAGCTCCGCTCTGTACAAAATGGATCTAGTCCTCAATGTCCAAGTACTTAGTAGTGAGGTAAAAGCTAGCTCTTTACCTCTAAGGGTGCCTCTCGCTAACATGCAACGAATGCAAGAGTTTTCAAATTTTTGAATGACTAACTGCATATAAATGCAACATGTCAATTGGATAGGGAATAGAATATATACAACAAAATAGAAAGGGCAGGCTCACAGACTGATTCCATGCCCTCCCTCACCTGCTCTTACCCTCCTTGACCCATGTTCACTATAACCCACCACCTCATCCACCTTCACCCACCCACCATTGCCCATTCACCAACACCTTCACTCACCCACACCTTCACTCATCCACTTTCAACCTACCTCACCTACATTCACCAACCTTTAACCCCACCTAAACACACCCTCCCTCTTCCACCTTAATCCTCACCCTCCCTTACCCACGTTTACTCTACCTTACTGGCCTCAACCTTACCTACAAAGCCTCCTATACCCATATTAACCATCCCTCACCCACCTTCAACATCACCTTCCCAAACCCTCCTTCACCCAACCTCCCTCACCCACCTTCTACCCTCCATCATCCATATTAAAATTCACCTTCACCACCCTTACCTGCACACCCATACCCAGCCTCACCCTTGCCCACTCACCCATACCTTAACTGACCCACACTTTTTTCACCCACCTTCATCCTCACCCTCCCAAACACATTTACTCACCCTCCCTAATCCACCTACAACACCACCTACCCACTCTCTTCATCATCCACCTTCCCTCACAAACCTTCAACCTCCCTTACCCACACCCACCATACATCCCTAAACCTCCCTCACCCACCTACCCACAACCTCCCTCACCTGCTTACCCACTTACACTTTTTCTTACCACACTTTCAACCCCAAACCACACCCTCCCTAAATTATTCAGAACTTAACTCTCATTGGTCAAGTGTGACTAAATGAGTCACATAACTAAAAATGTTCTATTCTTTTTTAACCAAACACAAATACAAAAATAATCATAAGGGTCAACCCTAACTTTGAACACTAACCCTAACTCTTCTCTGATTGGTTAGTACCCAAATGAGTCACATGCCTAAATTTTCGTATAACCCTAACCCTAACCCTAACTTTCAACCCTAACTTTCAACCCTAACTTTCAACCCTAACTCTTCTCTGATTGGTTAGTACCCAAATGAGTCACATACCTAAATTTTCGTATTCCCCTATAACCCTGGGCCAAACAAAAATAGAAAAATAATCCTAAGTGTCAACCCTAACTTTCAACCCTAACTTTCAACCCTAACTTTCAACCCTAACTTTCAACCCTAACTCTTCTCTGATTGGTTAGTACCCAAATGAGTCACATACCTAAATTTTCGTATTCCCCTATAACCCTGGGCCAAACAAAAATAGAAAAATAATCCTAACTTTCAACCCTAACTTTCAACCCTAACTTTCAACCCTAACTTTCAACCCTAACTCTTCTCTGATTGGTTAGTACCCAAATGAGTCACATACCTAAATTTTCGTATTCCCCTATAACCCAGGGCCAAACAAAAATAGAAAATAATCCTAAGTGTCAACCCTAACTTTCAACCCTAACTTTCAACCCTAACTTTCAACCCTAACTCTTCTCTGATTGGTTAGTACCCAAATGAGTCACATACCTAAATTTTCGTATTCCCCTATAACCCTGGGCCAAACAAAAATAGAAAAATAATCCTAAGTGTCAACCCTAACTTTCAACCCTAACTTTCAACCCTAACTTTCAACCCTAACTTTCAACCCTAACTTTCAACCCTAACTCTTCTCTGATTGGTTAGTACCCAAATGAGTCACATACCTAAATTTTCGTATTCCCCTATAACCCTGGGCCAAACAAAAATAGAAAAATAATCCTAACTTTCAACCCTAACTTTCAACCCTAACTTTCAACCCTAACTTTCAACCCTAACTTTCAACCCTAACTTTCAACCCTAACTTTCAACCCTAACTCTTCTCTGATTGGTTAGTACCCAAATGAGTCACATACCTAAATTTTCGTATTCCCCTATAACCCTGGGCCAAACAAAAATAGAAAAATAATCCTAAGTGTCAACCCTAACTTTCAACCCTAACTTTCAACCCTAACTTTCAACCCTAACTCTTCTCTGATTGGTTAGTACCCAAATGAGTCACATACCTAAATTTTCGTATTCCCCTATAACCCTGGGCCAAACAAAAATAGAAAAATAATCCTAAGTGTCAACCCTAACTTTCAACCCTAACTTTCAACCCTAACTCTTCTCTGATTGGTTAGTACCCAAATGAGTCACATACCTAAATTTTCGTATTCCCCTATAACCCTGGGCCAAACAAAAATAGAAAAATAATCCTAACTTTCAACCCTAACTTTCAACCCTAACTTTCAACCCTAACTTTCAACCCTAACTCTTCTCTGATTGGTTAGTACCCAAATGAGTCACATACCTAAATTTTCATATTCCCCTATAACCCTGGGCCAAACAAAAATAGAAAAATAATCCTAAGTGTCAACCCTAACTTTCAACCCTAACTTTCAACCCTAACTTTCAACACTAACTTTCAACCCTAACTTTCAACCCTAACTTTCAACCCTAACTTTCAACCCTAACTCTTCTCTGATTGGTTAGTACCCAAATGAGTCACATACATAAATTTTCGTATTCCCCTATAACCCTGGGCCAAACAAAAATAGAAAAATAATCCTAAGTGTCAACCCTAACTTTCAACACTAACTTTCAACCCTAACTTTCAACCCTAACTTTCAACCCTAACTTTCAACCCTAACTTTCAACCCTAACTCTTCTCTGATTGGTTAGTACCCAAATGAGTCACATACCTAAATTTTCGTATTCCCCTATAACCCTGGGCCAAACAAAAATAGAAAAATAATCCTAACTTTCAACCCTAACTTTCAACCCTAACTTTCAACCCTAACTTTCAACCCTAACTCTTCTCTGATTGGTTAGTACCCAAATGAGTCACATACCTAAATTTTCGTATTCCCCTATAACCCTGGGCCAAACAAAAATAGAAAAATAATCCTAACTTTCAACCCTAACTTTCAACCCTAACTTTCAACCCTAACTTTCAACCCTAACTTTCAACCCTAACTCTTCTCTGATTGGTTAGTACCCAAATGAGTCACATACCTACATTTTCGTATTCCCCTATAACCCTGGGCCAAACAAAAATAGAAAAATAATCCTAACTTTCAACCCTAACTTTCAACCCTAACTTTCAACCCTAACTCTTCTCTGATTGGTTAGTACCCAAATGAGTCACATACCTAAATTTTCGTATTCCCCTATAACCCTGGGCCAAACAAAAATAGAAAAATAATCCAAAGTGTCAACCCTAACTTTCAACCCTAACTTTCAACCCTAACTTTCAACCCTAACTTTCAACCCTAACTTTCAACCCTAACTCTTCTCTGATTGGTTAGTACCCAAATGAGTCACATACCTAAATTTTCGTATTCCCCTATAACCCTGGGCCAAACAAAAATAGAAAAATAATCCTAACTTTCAACCCTAACTTTCAACCCTAACTTTCAACCCTAACTTTCAACCCTAACTTTCAACCCTAACTCTTCTCTGATTGGTTAGTACCCAAATGAGTCACATACCTAAATTTTCGTATTCCCCTATAACCCTGGGCCAAACAAAAATAGAAAAATAATCCTAACTTTCAACCCTAACTTTCAACCCTAACTTTCAACCCTAACTTTCAACCCTAACTTTCAACCCTAACTCTTCTCTGATTGGTTAGTACCCAAATGAGTCACATACCTAAATTTTCGTATTCCCCTATAACCCTGGGCCAAACAAAAATAGAAAAATAATCCTAAGTGTCAACCCTAACTTTCAACCCTAACTTTCAACCCTAACTTTCAACCCTAACTTTCAACCCTAACTTTCAACCCTAACTCTTCTCTGATTGGTTAGTACCCAAATGAGTCACATACCTAAATTTTCGTATTCCCCTATAACCCTGGGCCAAACAAAAATAGAAAAATAATCCTAACTTTCAACCCTAACTTTCAACCCTAACTTTCAACCCTAACTCTTCTCTGATTGGTTAGTACCCAAATGAGTCACATACCTAAATTTTCGTATTCCCCTATAACCCTGGGCCAAACAAAAATAGAAAAATAATCCTAAGTATCAACCCTAACTTTCAACCCTAACTTTCAACCCTAACTTTCAACCCTAACTCTTCTCTGATTGGTTAGTACCCAAATGAGTCACATACCTAAATTTTCGTATTCCCCTATAACCCTGGGCCAAACAAAAATAGAAAAATAATCCTAAGTGTCAACCCTAACTTTCAACCCTAACTTTCAACCCTAACTTTCAACCCTAACTCTTCTCTGATTGGTTAGTACCCAAATGAGTCACATACCTAAATTTTCGTATTCCCCTATAACCCTAACCCTAACCCTAACCCTAACCCTAACCCTAACCCTAACCCTAACCCTAACCCTATAACCCTGGGCCAAACAAAAATAGAAAAATAATCCTAAGTGTCAACCCTAACTTTCAACCCTAACTTTCAACCCTAACTTTCAACCCTAACTCTTCTCTGATTGGTTAGTACCCAAATGAGTCACATACCTAAATTTTCGTATTCCCCTATAACCCTGGGCCAAACAAAAATAGAAAAATAATCCTAAGTGTCAACCCTAACTTTCAACCCTAACTTTCAACCCTAACTTTCAACCCTAACTCTTCTCTGATTGGTTAGTACCCAAATGAGTCACATACCTAAATTTTCGTATTCCCCTATAACCCTGGGCCAAACAAAAATAGACAAATAATCCTAAGTGTCAACCCTAACTTTCAACCCTAACTTTCAACCCTAACTTTCAACCCTAACTTTCAACCCTAACTTTCAACCCTAACTTTCAACCCTAACTTTCAACCCTAACTCTTCTCTGATTGGTTAGTACCCAAATGAGTCACATACCTAAATTTTCGTATTCCCCTATAACCCTAACCCTAACCCTAACCCTAACCCTAACCCTAACCCTAAATTTTCGTATTCCCCTATAACCCTAACCCTAACCCTAACCCTAACCCTAACCCTAACCCTAACATTCAACCCTAACTTTCAACCCTAACTTTCAACCCTAACTTTCAACCCTAACTCTTCTCTGATTGGTTAGTACCCAAATGAGTCACATACCTAAATTTTCGTATTCCCCTATAACCCTGGGCCAAACAAAAATAGAAAAATAATCCTAACTTTCAACCCTAACTTTCAACCCTAACTTTCAACCCTAACTTTCAACCCTAACTTTCAACCCTAACTCTTCTCTGATTGGTTAGTACCCAAATGAGTCACATACCTAAATTTTCGTATTCCCCTATAACCCTGGGCCAAACAAAAATAGAAAAATAATCCTAACTTTCAACCCTAACTTTCAACCCTAACTTTCAACCCTAACTTTCAACCCTAACTTTCAACCCTAACTCTTCTCTGATTGGTTAGTACCCAAATGAGTCACATACCTAAATTTTCGTATTCCCCTATAACCCTGGGCCAAACAAAAATAGAAAAATAATCCTAAGTGTCAACCCTAACTTTCAACCCTAACTTTCAACCCTAACTTTCAACCCTAACTTTCAACCCTAACTTTCAACCCTAACTCTTCTCTGATTGGTTAGTACCCAAATGAGTCACATACCTAAATTTTCGTATTCCCCTATAACCCTGGGCCAAACAAAAATAGAAAAATAATCCTAACTTTCAACCCTAACTTTCAACCCTAACTTTCAACCCTAACTTTCAACCCTAACTTTCAACCCTAACTTTCAACCCTAACTTTCAACCCTAACTCTTCTCTGATTGGTTAGTACCCAAATGAGTCACATACCTAAATTTTCGTATTCCCCTATAACCCTGGGCCAAACAAAAATAGAAAAATAATCCTAAGTGTCAACCCTAACTTTCAACCCTAACTTTCAACCCTAACTTTCAACCCTAACTCTTCTCTGATTGGTTAGTACCCAAATGAGTCACATACCTAAATTTTCGTATTCCCCTATAACCCTGGGCCAAACAAAAATAGAAAAATAATCCTAAGTGTCAACCCTAACTTTCAACCCTAACTTTCAACCCTAACTCTTCTCTGATTGGTTAGTACCCAAATGAGTCACATACCTAAATTTTCGTATTCCCCTATAACCCTGGGCCAAACAAAAATAGAAAAATAATCCTAACTTTCAACCCTAACTTTCAACCCTAACTTTCAACCCTAACTTTCAACCCTAACTCTTCTCTGATTGGTTAGTACCCAAATGAGTCACATACCTAAATTTTCATATTCCCCTATAACCCTGGGCCAAACAAAAATAGAAAAATAATCCTAAGTGTCAACCCTAACTTTCAACCCTAACTTTCAACCCTAACTTTCAACACTAACTTTCAACCCTAACTTTCAACCCTAACTTTCAACCCTAACTTTCAACCCTAACTCTTCTCTGATTGGTTAGTACCCAAATGAGTCACATACATAAATTTTCGTATTCCCCTATAACCCTGGGCCAAACAAAAATAGAAAAATAATCCTAAGTGTCAACCCTAACTTTCAACACTAACTTTCAACCCTAACTTTCAACCCTAACTTTCAACCCTAACTTTCAACCCTAACTTTCAACCCTAACTCTTCTCTGATTGGTTAGTACCCAAATGAGTCACATACCTAAATTTTCGTATTCCCCTATAACCCTGGGCCAAACAAAAATAGAAAAATAATCCTAACTTTCAACCCTAACTTTCAACCCTAACTTTCAACCCTAACTTTCAACCCTAACTCTTCTCTGATTGGTTAGTACCCAAATGAGTCACATACCTAAATTTTCGTATTCCCCTATAACCCTGGGCCAAACAAAAATAGAAAAATAATCCTAACTTTCAACCCTAACTTTCAACCCTAACTTTCAACCCTAACTTTCAACCCTAACTTTCAACCCTAACTCTTCTCTGATTGGTTAGTACCCAAATGAGTCACATACCTACATTTTCGTATTCCCCTATAACCCTGGGCCAAACAAAAATAGAAAAATAATCCTAACTTTCAACCCTAACTTTCAACCCTAACTTTCAACCCTAACTCTTCTCTGATTGGTTAGTACCCAAATGAGTCACATACCTAAATTTTCGTATTCCCCTATAACCCTGGGCCAAACAAAAATAGAAAAATAATCCAAAGTGTCAACCCTAACTTTCAACCCTAACTTTCAACCCTAACTTTCAACCCTAACTTTCAACCCTAACTCTTCTCTGATTGGTTAGTACCCAAATGAGTCACATACCTAAATTTTCGTATTCCCCTATAACCCTGGGCCAAACAAAAATAGAAAAATAATCCTAACTTTCAACCCTAACTTTCAACCCTAACTTTCAACCCTAACTTTCAACCCTAACTTTCAACCCTAACTCTTCTCTGATTGGTTAGTACCCAAATGAGTCACATACCTAAATTTTCGTATTCCCCTATAACCCTGGGCCAAACAAAAATAGAAAAATAATCCTAACTTTCAACCCTAACTTTCAACCCTAACTTTCAACCCTAACTTTCAACCCTAACTTTCAACCCTAACTCTTCTCTGATTGGTTAGTACCCAAATGAGTCACATACCTAAATTTTCGTATTCCCCTATAACCCTGGGCCAAACAAAAATAGAAAAATAATCCTAAGTGTCAACCCTAACTTTCAACCCTAACTTTCAACCCTAACTTTCAACCCTAACTTTCAACCCTAACTTTCAACCCTAACTCTTCTCTGATTGGTTAGTACCCAAATGAGTCACATACCTAAATTTTCGTATTCCCCTATAACCCTGTGCCAAACAAAAATAGAAAAATAATCCTAACTTTCAACCCTAACTTTCAACCCTAACTTTCAACCCTAACTCTTCTCTGATTGGTTAGTACCCAAATGAGTCACATACCTAAATTTTCGTATTCCCCTATAACCCTGGGCCAAACAAAAATAGAAAAATAATCCTAAGTATCAACCCTAACTTTCAACCCTAACTTTCAACCCTAACTTTCAACCCTAACTCTTCTCTGATTGGTTAGTACCCAAATGAGTCACATACCTAAATTTTCGTATTCCCCTATAACCCTGGGCCAAACAAAAATAGAAAAATAATCCTAAGTGTCAACCCTAACTTTCAACCCTAACTTTCAACCCTAACTTTCAACCCTAACTCTTCTCTGATTGGTTAGTACCCAAATGAGTCACATACCTAAATTTTCGTATTCCCCTATAACCCTAACCCTAACCCTAACCCTAACCCTAACCCTAACCCTAACCCTAACCCTAACCCTATAACCCTGGGCCAAACAAAAATAGAAAAATAATCCTAAGTGTCAACCCTAACTTTCAACCCTAACTTTCAACCCTAACTTTCAACCCTAACTCTTCTCTGATTGGTTAGTACCCAAATGAGTCACATACCTAAATTTTCGTATTCCCCTATAACCCTGGGCCAAACAAAAATAGACAAATAATCCTAAGTGTCAACCCTAACTTTCAACCCTAACTTTCAACCCTAACTTTCAACCCTAACTCTTCTCTGATTGGTTAGTACCCAAATGAGTCACATACCTAAATTTTCGTATTCCCCTATAACCCTGGGCCAAACAAAAATAGACAAATAATCCTAAGTGTCAACCCTAACTTTCAACCCTAACTTTCAACCCTAACTTTCAACCCTAACTTTCAACCCTAACTTTCAACCCTAACTTTCAACCCTAACTTTCAACCCTAACTCTTCTCTGATTGGTTAGTACCCAAATGAGTCACATACCTAAATTTTCGTATTCCCCTATAACCCTAACCCTAACCCTAACCCTAACCCTAACCCTAACCCTAAATTTTCGTATTCCCCTATAACCCTAACCCTAACCCTAACCCTAACCCTAACATTCAACCCTAACTTTCAACCCTAACTTTCAACCCTAACTTTCAACCCTAACTCTTCTCTGATTGGTTAGTACCCAAATGAGTCACATACCTAAATTTTCGTATTCCCCTATAACCCTGGGCCAAACAAAAATAGAAAAATAATCCTAACTTTCAACCCTAACTTTCAACCCTAACTTTCAACCCTAACTTTCAACCCTAACTTTCAACCCTAACTCTTCTCTGATTGGTTAGTACCCAAATGAGTCACATACCTAAATTTTCGTATTCCCCTATAACCCTGGGCCAAACAAAAATAGAAAAATAATCCTAACTTTCAACCCTAACTTTCAACCCTAACTTTCAACCCTAACTTTCAACCCTAACTTTCAACCCTAACTCTTCTCTGATTGGTTAGTACCCAAATGAGTCACATACCTAAATTTTCGTATTCCCCTATAACCCTGGGCCAAACAAAAATAGAAAAATAATCCTAAGTGTCAACCCTAACTTTCAACCCTAACTTTCAACCCTAACTTTCAACCCTAACTTTCAACCCTAACTTTCAACCCTAACTCTTCTCTGATTGGTTAGTACCCAAATGAGTCACATACCTACATTTTCGTATTCCCCTATAACCCTGGGCCAAACAAAAATAGAAAAATAATCCTAAGTGTCAACCCTAACTTTCAACCCTAACTTTCAACCCTAACTCTTCTCTGATTGGTTAGTACCCAAATGAGTCACATACCTAAATTTTCGTATTCCCCTATAACCCTGGGCCAAACAAAAATAGAAAAATAATCCTAAGTGTCAACCCTAACTTTCAACCCTAACTTTCAACCCTAACTTTCAACCCTAACTTTCAACCCTAACTCTTCTCTGATTGGTTAGTACCCAAATGAGTCACATACCTAAATTTTCGTATTCCCCTATAACCCTGGGCCAAACAAAAATAGACAAATAATCCTAAGTGTCAACCCTAACTTTCAACCCTAACTTTCAACCCTAACTTTCAACCCTAACTCTTCTCTGATTGGTTAGTACCCAAATGAGTCACATACCTAAATTTTCGTATTCCCCTATAACCCTGGGCCAAACAAAAATAGAAAAATAATCCTAAGTGTCAACCCTAACTTTCAACCCTAACTTTCAACCCTAACTTTCAACCCTAACTCTTCTCTGATTGGTTAGTACCCAAATGAGTCACATACCTAAATTTTCGTATTCCCCTATAACCCTGGGCCAAACAAAAATAGAAAAATAATCCTAAGTGTCAACCCTAACTTTCAACCCTAACTTTCAACCCTAACTTTCAACCCTAACTCTTCTCTGATTGGTTAGTACCCAAATGAGTCACATACCTAAATTTTCGTATTCCCCTATAACCCTGGGCCAAACAAAAATAGACAAATAATCCTAAGTGTCAACCCTAACTTTCAACCCTAACTTTCAACCCTAACTTTCAACCCTAACTTTCAACCCTAACTTTCAACCCTAACTTTCAACCCTAACTCTTCTCTGATTGGTTAGTACCCAAATGAGTCACATACCTAAATTTTCGTATTCCCCTATAACCCTAACCCTAACCCTAACCCTAACCCTAACCCTAAATTTTCGTATTCCCCTATAACCCTAACCCTAACCCTAACCCTAACCCTAACCCTAACCCTAACATTCAACCCTAACTTTCAACCCTAACTTTCAACCCTAACTTTCAACCCTAACTCTTCTCTGATTGGTTAGTACCCAAATGAGTCACATACCTAAATTTTCGTATTCCCCTATAACCCTGGGCCAAACAAAAATAGAAAAATAATCCTAAGTGTCAACCCTAACTTTCAACCCTAACTTTCAACCCTAACTTTCAACCCTAACTTTCAACCCTAACTTTCAACCCTAACTTTCAACCCTAGCTCTTCTCTGATTGGTTAGTACCCAAATGAGTCACATACCTAAATTTTCGTATTCCCCTATAACCCTGGGCCAAACAAAAATAGAAAAATAATCCTAAGTGTCAACCCTAACTTTCAACCCTAACTTTCAACCCTAACTTTCAACCCTAACTCTTCTCTGATTGGTTAGTACCCAAATGAGTCACATACCTAAATTTTCGTATTCCCCTATAACCCTGGGCCAAACAAAAATAGAAAAATAATCCTAAGTGTCAACCCTAACTTTCAACCCTAACTTTCAACCCTAACTTTCAACCCTAACTTTCAACCCTAACTCTTCTCTGATTGGTTAGTACCCAAATGAGTCACATACCTAAATTTTCGTATTCCCCTATAACCCTGGGCCAAATAAAAATAGAAAAATAATCCAAAGTGTCAACCCTAACTTTCAACCCTAACTTTCAACCCTAACTTTCAACCCTAACTCTTCTCTGATTGGTTAGTACCCAAATGAGTCACATACCTAAATTTTCGTATTCCCCTATAACCCTGGGCCAAACAAAAATAGAAAAATAATCCTAAGTGTCAACCCTAACTTTCAACCCTAACTTTCAACCCTAACTTTCAACCCTAACTTTCAACCCTAACTCTTCTCTGATTGGTTAGTACCCAAATGAGTCACATACCTAAATTTTCGTATTCCCCTATAACCCTGGGCCAAACAAAAATAGAAAAATAATCCTAAGTGTCAACCCTAACTTTCAACCCTAACTTTCAACCCTAACTTTCAACCCTAACTCTTCTCTGATTGGTTAGTACCCAAATGAGTCACATACCTAAATTTTCGTATTCCCCTATAACCCTAACCCTAACCCTAACCCTAACCCTAACCCTAACCCTAACTTTCAACCTTAACTTTCAACCCTAACTTTCAACCCTAACTTTCAACCCTAACTCTTCTCTGATTGGTTAGTACCCAAATGAGTCACATACCTAAATTTTCGTATTCCCCTATAACCCTGGGCCAAACAAAAATAGAAAAATAATCCTAAGTGTCAACCCTAACTTTCAACCCTAACTTTCAACCCTAACTTTCAACCCTAACTTTCAACCCTAACTCTTCTCTGATTGGTTAGTACCCAAATGAGTCACATACCTAAATTTTCGTATTCCCCTATAACCCTGGGCCAAACAAAAATAGAAAAATAATCCTAAGTGTCAACCCTAACTTTCAACCCTAACTTTCAACCCTAACTTTCAACCCTAACTTTCAACCCTAACTCTTCTCTGATTGGTTAGTACCCAAATGAGTCACATACCTAAATTTTCGTATTCCCCTATAACCCTGGGCCAAACAAAAATAGAAAAATAATCCTAACTTTCAACCCTAACTTTCAACCCTAACTTTCAACCCTAACTTTCAACCCTAACTTTCAACCCTAACTCTTCTCTGATTGGTTAGTACCCAAATGAGTCACATACCTAAATTTTCGTATTCCCCTATAACCCTGGGCCAAACAAAAATAGAAAAATAATCCTAAGTGTCAACCCTAACTTTCAACCCTAACTTTCAACCCTAACTTTCAACCCTAACTTTCAACCCTAACTTTCAACCCTAACTCTTCTCTGATTGGTTAGTACCCAAATGAGTCACATACCTAAATTTTCGTATTCCCCTATAACCCTGGGCCAAACAAAAATAGAAAAATAATCCTAAGTGTCAACCCTAACTTTCAACCCTAACTTTCAACCCTAACTTTCAACCCTAACTCTTCTCTGATTGGTTAGTACCCAAATGAGTCACATACCTAAATTTTCGTATTCCCCTATAACCCTGGGCCAAACAAAAATAGAAAAATAATCCTAAGTGTCAACCCTAACTTTCAACCCTAACTTTCAACCCTAACTTTCAACCCTAACTTTCAACCCTAACTTTCAACCCTAACTCTTCTCTGATTGGTTAGTACCCAAATGAGTCACATACCTAAATTTTCGTATTCCCCTATAACCCTGGGCCAAACAAAAATAGCAAAATAATCCTAAGTGTCAACCCTAACTTTCAACCCTAACTTTCAACCCTAACTTTCAACCCTAACTTTCAACCCTAACTTTCAACCCTAACTTTCAACCCTAACTTTCAACCCTAACTCTTCTCTGATTGGTTAGTACCCAAATGAGTCACATACCTAAATTTTCGTATTCCCCTATAACCCTAACCCTAACCCTAACCCTAACCCTAAATTTTCGTATTCCCCTATAACCCTAACCCTAACCCTAACCCTAACCCTAACCCTAACATTCAACCCTAACTTTCAACCCTAACTTTCAACCCTAACTTTCAACCCTAACTCTTCTCTGATTGGTTAGTACCCAAATGAGTCACATACCTAAATTTTCGTATTCCCCTATAACCCTGGGCCAAACAAAAATAGAAAAATAATCCTAAGTGTCAACCCTAACTTTCAACCCTAACTTTCAACCCTAACTTTCAACCCTAACTCTTCTCTGATTGGTTAGTACCCAAATGAGTCACATACCTAAATTTTCGTATTCCCCTATAACCCTGGGCCAAACAAAAATAGAAAAATAATCCTAAGTGTCAACCCTAACTTTCAACCCTAACTTTCAACCCTAACTTTCAACCCTAACTCTTCTCTGATTGGTTAGTACCCAAATGAGTCACATACCTAAATTTTCGTATTCCCCTATAACCCTGGGCCAAACAAAAATAGAAAAATAATCCTAACTTTCAACCCTAACTTTCAACCCTAACTTTCAACCCTAACTTTCAACCCTAACTCTTCTCTGATTGGTTAGTACCCAAATGAGTCACATACCTAAATTTTCGTATTCCCCCAAACAAAAATAGAAAAATAATCCTAAGTGTCAACCCTAACTTTCAACCCTAACTTTCAACCCTAACTTTCAACCCTAACTTTCAACCCTAACTTTCAACCCTAACTCTTCTCTGATTGGTTAGTACCCAAATGAGTCACATACCTAAATTTTCGTATTCCCCTATAACCCTGGGCCAAACAAAAATAGAAAAATAATCCTAAGTGTCAACCCTAACTTTCAACCCTAACTTTCAACCCTAACTCTTCTCTGATTGGTTAGTACCCAAATGAGTCACATACCTAAATTTTCGTATTCCCCTATAACCCTGGGCCAAACAAAAATAGAAAAATAATCCTAAGTGTCAACCCTAACTTTCAACCCTAACTTTCAACCCTAACTTTCAACCCTAACTTTCAACCCTAACTCTTCTCTGATTGGTTAGTACCCAAATGAGTCACATACCTAAATTTTCGTATTCCCCTATAACCCTGGGCCAAACAAAAATAGACAAATAATCCTAAGTGTCAACCCTAACTTTCAACCCTAACTTTCAACCCTAACTTTCAACCCTAACTCTTCTCTGATTGGTTAGTACCCAAATGAGTCACATACCTAAATTTTCGTATTCCCCTATAACCCTGGGCCAAACAAAAATAGAAAAATAATCCTAAGTGTCAACCCTAACTTTCAACCCTAACTTTCAACCCTAACTTTCAACCCTAACTTTCAACCCTAACTTTCAATCCTAACTCTTCTCTGATTGGTTAGTACCCAAATGAGTCACATACCTAACTTTTCGTATTCCCCTATAACCCTAACCCTAACGTTTATCTCTATGGCAATGAACAGACCCGCTTATTGCCCCCCGGTCCGACCCCCCAGAGATGGACTCCAACTGGACAAGCACAGTCTCACCAAGTATGTGGAGGGCACTGATCGGATTGACATGTTTCTAAGGAACTTTGAAACGCAGTGCCGGCGGTACGGGGTGCTTCCCCAGCATAGGGTTGCACGCCTGGACCCGCTACTCTCCAGCTTGGCTAAACAGACTTTGATGGCGCTTACAGAGGAGTTTGCTGATGACTATGACCACCTGAAAGAACTTTTGCTGTTTCAGCATGGTTTTACCCCTGAAGCTTACCGGGGTAAGTTCCGGCTGGAGGAGAGGCACCCTCAGGAGACCTATGTCACTTATGTGACCCGCATGGCTTTGTATGGGTTACACTGGGTGGAGGGCTCTGAGGCTAAGACTTACCAACGCCTGCTGGACCTCATCTTTCAGGAGCAGCTCATGCAGCAGTGCCCGCCGGCGGTGAGGGCTTTTGTGTATGATAAAAAGCCCAAGACCTACACCGAGGCGGCGAGGATGGCAGATGACTATGTGGTCAGCCGGTCCCAGATGACCGCCAAGGTACCAGCCAAAGCGGTAACCCCACCGGCGCCGGCCAAGAAAGCTGTGAGTACCCCCCAGTGGACCCAAAAGCCGCCTGCGGGCAGCGGGTCACAGAAGGCGGGAGAGCTCCGGCATGAGCGCCGGTGCTACAATTGCAACAGCACTGGTCACATCAGACCAGATTGCCCGGAACCCCTGCGTTCCAACGGACCCTATCGAGGGCAACGCACCCCAGCTGCAAAGCCGGTAGCCCGCGTGCGGGTGGCTTCCACCAAAGAACCAGGACCGGTCATGGAAACAACTCCCAGCGAGACGTCCCATGTCACCCCTACCCCGGTTTCTTCAGTGCCTACAGCCAGGAGCGGAGGACATCACAGCGCAGACCTGCAGCAGACGGACGGCAGGAGCAAGCATCTCACCCCGGTCACAGTCGGTGACCGGCAAGCAGTTGGCTTACTTGATTCAGGAGCTGCAGTGACCCTGGTCCGACCTGATATGGTCCGGCCAGAGGAATTGATCCCAGGCCCTGGGATACAGATCACTGTGGCTGACGGAGAGCCACGTTTCCTGCAGGTGGCCCGCATTTTTTTGGATTGGGGGGTGGGCAAGGGTGTGCGGGAGGTGGGGGTTTTACCAGGTTTGGATGCTGAAATTCTTTTGGGCAATGACCTGGGACCGATGACCTGCACCTACGACCGTGTGCCCCAGCCCGCTGCAGTGGCGGCGGTTACCCGGAGCCAGACCGCGGCAATGTCGGCGGTGGCCACCCCAGTCCCCCAGCCTTTGGGACCAACGTTAGCGGAGGGCACAGAGGAGCCCAGGGAGGTAAGCCAGGATCAGTTGCAACCACAGGCTGACTTACTGTTCCCCCTTACCGTGTCCCCTTCCCCTGACAATGACATGACTGGGGGGGGCAGATTTAGGAGCCCAGTTTAGGGAGGCAGTGAAGGCAGACCCTACCCTGGCCGGCGTGAGACTTCGGGCGTCCGAATCTCAGGCAGGGGAGGGCACTGAGCGCTGCCTATGGCATAAGGGACTCCTATACAGAGAAGAAGGGAACCCGAGAATAGAGAAGGGATTGACCGGTAAGCGACAGCTAGTAGTACCCCAGGGGTACCGACAGCAATTGTTATGGGTAGCTCACTCTATTCCGTTAGCGGGACATCAGGGGGTCACCAGAACGCGAGCCCGGTTATTGCAGCGTTATTTCTGGCCGGGGGCATCCAGGGATGCGGATGATTTCTGCCGCTCCTGTGATGCCTGCCAGCGAGTAGGTAAGGCGGGCGACCGTGTGAAGGCACCCCTGAGACCCCTACCGATAATAGGGGAACCCTTCCAGAAGGTAGCGATGGACCTGATAGGACCCCTCATGAGTCCTAGCAGGTCAGGGAAGTGCTACATCCTCACGGTGGTGGATTTTGCCACCCGGTACCCTGAGGCGGTAGCGCTGGGCACCATAAGTGCCAAGACAGTGGCAGCAGCTTTGCTGAACATTTTTGCTAGGGTAGGTTTCCCTAGTGAGATCCTAACTGATCAGGGGTCGCAGTTCATGAGTGAACTGTTACATTGTCTCTGGGATGCCTGCGGTGTACAGCACCAGCGCACTACCCCTTACCATCCCCAAACAAACGGATTATGTGAG
This sequence comes from Ascaphus truei, assembly GCF_040206685.1. Lineage (NCBI taxonomy): Eukaryota > Metazoa > Chordata > Amphibia > Anura > Ascaphidae > Ascaphus > Ascaphus truei. Next base: position 80,485 of record NW_027454111.1, on the reverse strand, counting down.
AGGTTTAATGGTACCCTGAAGCAGATGCTTCGGACCTTTATAGAGGCGGAGGGGAAAGACTGGGAGATTCACCTGCAGCACTTGCTGTTTGCATACCGAGAGGTACCGCAAGAATCTACAGGCTTCTCCCCCTTCGAGCTACTATATGGCCGCAGGGTACGTGGACCTCTGGACCTCTTCCGTGAGGGATGGGAGGGGAAGACTACTGCTACTGATGCTTCAGTGATCCAGTATGTAGTAGATCTCAGAGACCGGTTAGAGATGCTTATGGGGGTGGCCCAGGACCACCTCAGGGCTGCTCAGACCAAGCAGAAGCAATGGTATGACCAGCAGGCCGTAGCAGAGAATTCATCCCAGGACAGCAGGTGCTTGTTCTCAAACCCACTCGGGAGAACAAGCTGATGGCTGCCTGGTCGGGACCGTACCCGGTTATCCGAAAGGTGAATGAGTGCAACTATGTTGTACGGGTAGCGCCTGAGAGGCACAAGACATATCACATTAATATGTTAAAGGAATACAGAGCACCGAGTATGGGAGCAGTAATGGCCATTTGTAGCCCACTGCTGGAGGATCCGGCGAGCAATGCTCTGCCTGATCTCCTAGGGGAGGCAAAGCAAGGAAACACTGTTGAGCAGGTAGAGATCGGGGCACAGTTGAGTGCTAGGCAGAAGGGAGAAGCCAGGGACATGCTAGCTCAGTATAGCGCCCTCTTCACTGACATGCCAGGGACCACACATCTCACCAAACACCCAGTACACACAGGGGACCTGCAGCCTCTGCATAAGCACGCTTATAGAGTGTCAGCAGAGGTCAAGACAAGTATGGAGAGAGAGATTGAGGAGATGCTGACCCTAGGGGTAATTACTCCGTCCCAGAGCCCTTGGGCAAGTCCAGTAGTCCTAGTGCCTAAGAAGGACAAAACCACCCGGTTTTGTGTGGACTACCGGTTGCTCAACGCTGGGACGGTGTCAGATGCTTACCCCATGCCCCGCATGGATGAGTTACTAGATGAACTCGCGGGGGCAAAGTATCTGACCACCATGGATCTGAGCAAAGGCTACTGGCAGATTCCCCTGACCCTGGAGGCTAGGGAGAAGTCAGCATTCTTCACTCCAAGTGGCCTCTATGAGTTTTTGGTGATGCCATTTGGGATGAAGAATGCCCCGGCTACCTTCCAACGCCTGGTCAATAGGTTACTGGAAGGGATGCAGAGCTATGCCAGGGCTTACTTAGATGACATTGCTGTCTTTAGTAATTCCTGGGAATCCCACATAGGACATGTAGCTGCGGTGCTGGATAGAATCAGGGAGGCTGGGCTTACCTTAAAACCCACTAAGTGTATGGTAGGTATGGCAGAAGTCCTGTACTTAGGGCACAGGGTGGGTGGAGGGCATTTCAAGCCAGAGCCAGCCAAGGTAGAAGCCATAGTTCAGTGGCCTGTTCCAAAAACCAAGAAACAGGTCATGGCCTTTTTGGGCACCGCAGGGTACTACAGGAAATTTGTCCCACAGTACAGCGCCGTGGCCAAACCCCTGACTGATCTGACTAAGAAGCAACTGCCTGTGCTTATTACCTGGTCTCCTGCTGTGAAACTGCTTTCCAGGCACTGAAAGCTGCGCTTGCTGAGGCCCCCATCCTGGCTGCCCCAGATTATACCAAGCATTTTCTTATTCAGACTGATGCCTCAGACTTTGGTGTGGGGGCTGTGTTGAGCCAGGTGGGGGACGACGGCAAAGAGCACCCTGTGGTGTATCTCAGTCGCAAACTGCTCCCCAGGGAGGTGGCATATGCCACCATTGAAAAGGAGTGCTTGGCCATTGTGTGGGCACTCAAAAAGCTCCAGCCCTATGTCTATGGGAGGGCTTTCACGGTCATTACCGACCACAATCCCCTGAGCTGGCTACAGAGGGTATCAGGGGAAAATGCCAAACTGCTGAGATGGAGCTTGGCTTTGCAAGAATTTGAATTCACCATTCAGCACAAAAAGGGTAGTGAAAACAGCAATGCTGATGGACTTTCACGCCAGGACTATCCCTCTGAGACTGAATTCATTAATGGTGCCAGCAGTGCCCCACTCCCCGTCAGGGCCAGTGGGCCACAGGACACGCATTAAGAAGGGGAGGTGTAGAGGGAGAGAGGGGGTGGCCCGGTATTAAAGGGGTTGCACCCCATTTGGCCACCCCTGACCGCACCAGGGAGACAAGGGGTTAACTGGGCTGAGGTCCAGAAATGTGATGTAACCCTTGTTATGACATGTAAATGTATTTTCCCCTGTTCCATTGTAATGTCTGGTTACTCAGTGTTTGCATCACACACACACTAGAATCCATCCGGGAGCACAAGGGTTAATAATTCGTTAATGATTATAGCTCTTTGTGTAAGTTTCCCGCCTTTTCGGGCACCATTTTGCAGGTCCCCATTGGCCGCCATTAGGGCTCAATGCATTTCAATAGGAATTTGTGCTGTTTTCGTCCTGTTTCCTGTAGTGACCAGCAGGTGGCGTCCGAGAGGGAGAGCGGCGGTTTCCCATTGAAAGTCAATGGGCTCATTGACTTCAATGGAGATGCCTCGAGGTAACCTAGTTGGCTGCCGTCCAGACCGCAAACCGCAAAGCGGATACAATGTCCTTCAATAGAGCTAAAATCACTGGGTCAAGTTCAACGTCAATTAGCGGGGAAATAAACTGTTTTAGGGCACCTAGGGATAAAATTCTTTTTGCCCCTAGTTCCTAAGCGTCCCCCCACTCGACCACCACCGGGTCCCCGAATCCTGGACCCCCGATAAGGGTCGAACCAGATAGAGCGGGTCGCGCCATAGGCTTTGCCGGCGGCGGCAGAAACGGCTCAGAAAAATGACTAAGTGAGAAATGCTGAATTTTAGGAATCCATATCTCCGGTTCCGGAGGGTTCAGCAGATCAGGGTTTGGGGTATCTGTAGCCACTGCTCCGGCATCGCTGCAGAACCATCCTTGACCCGCTTGGACCAACCCGACGGAGTATGGACCCCCTTGAAGTTCGGGACTTTTCCCATAAACTTCAATGGCAGAAAACCCCCATTGACTTCAATGGCGGCGATTTACCATTGAAAGTCTATGGCGGAGCTGCCCGTTGTTTTCAATGGGGATTTAGTTAAAAGCTGAGATTTCTTTTTCAATGGAGATTTTTGTATTAAAATGATTTAATGTGCATTGGTGTAACTCCGGTTTCTTAGGTCGTAGCAAGTCGCTTTTTGGACCATATGGTGTCCCAGTTCTGGCAATGCGAACTGGGAAGTTTGGACCTGCTAAACCTAACAGAACCGGATATTTTAATACGTTTATGTTTTATGCTTAATAGTGTATCTTAAGGTATGGACAAAGACCCAGAAGAGATTCTTTTGGGCCATAAGGTAGCAGATGGCCCTGGGGACGCCGCTATGTCTAGGATTTAAGTGCTGTTCAAAGAGTTTTATCACCCTCACTGTTTATCCGAAGCCCAAACCAGGGCAGGTCTTAAGTGTTCCAGTTAACACCTTTCAACAAAGGTTTTCCTGCCAGAACTCCAAATGGTAGACTGTCTGGCATTCCTGACGTAAATGTGGGGCTTCAGAAATGAGACCCCCAGAGTTCTACTGCGCATGTGCCAACTAGCAGGGGGGCATGGGTCAGAATGCTTTCCCACGTTAGTGAGTGGCTGGAGGTAATTGTAAACCAATCCCCTGTGCTTAAGGTTAAGAATAGAAGGAGAATGGTTTATAAACTGCTGTCCACCCATATATCCTTTGTCTTCGTTTGCTGATATGGTTACCTGATATCACCTGAATGATTTCCTCACTGCTGAAAGAAATGCTACATCATACTTCTCATTCCCCAACCCTTAAGTAAGTGTACTTCTTGTTCGTTACTGTATTATCTGTTGTGTTCACCTATATTCTAAGGAATAAATACAATTTATTATATCTTAAGCCTCGTTCAGTTCAAACCCAATTATTTTTGTGTAATATTAATAAGCCTGTGGAAGCTATCGTCACAAGGAGGTATTATAGTGTGTATTGTGGGGAGAATTAGTGTGTGTGTTGTTTGGGAGTGATATTCGGGAGGATTGTGTGTGCAGAAGGAAGAATGAGTGAGGGGGGAGTAAGGGAGCAGGATTGAATGAGAGGGGGTCATTGAGTGATAGCGGGGAGGGGAGGGAAGAGTGAGGAGAGTGGGTGTAGGAGGGAGCAGTGCAAGAGACCGTCGGGGGCAGAATACATGGTGAGAAGGGAGGCTGCCTAGAAGCATAAAAATCTACTTCACCACTGTTCTGTACTCTCTTCAATACTCTGTGTTACAGATCTCTCTGGCAAGAAATGGGGTCCAATGGCAAAGACTGCTCTAAATAAGATAGTATAAATGAACACAGAGAGAAATTCCAAAGAGTAACCCAAGAAAATACAAGTGAAATCTAATCGTAAGGTAATTAGTCCCATTAAGTGAAATACATAAAGGAATAGTCCATAAAAAAGCACAAAGGAAAAAAATAGGAGTACTTTATTGTGATGTTACATTTCAGAGAATATAAAATTATAGGAAAACAATTCCACTTTGTTCAGAAAACCAGAAAGTCTTGGTCCCAGGTGGACTGAATTTTTATTGCAAATAAGTTCCTTAATACACAAGTAAAGAATATAGTTACTTATTCTATTCTCTACTGTAAGACGTGCCACATTGCCCAATATTTGGGTACAGTGCCCAGATTGTGACCATGCACTACAGAGGTGAGATTCCCCCAACTCCAATTTGCTACACACTCCAAGAGAGATTATTGTGATCAGAGGTGGAATGAGAGGGGTGAGAAGGGTCGCTGCCCAGGGAGTAGCCTGACAGGGGGTACAGAAATCTCTTTTGGTGCATATATTGCGGAGCTGCATTGATTGACTTGTCAATCAGCTCTGCTGCCTATCCCATTGACATCATGATCCGGCACTGTGATCAGCTGCAGCGCTGACCCAGGTGTGTTAGTGCAGCACTTTACAGGGAGGGAACAGAGGTTGTGGATGACAGATGCTGGGGATAGGCCATGAGTACGGGCCAGAGTAAGGTGGAGACTTTCTGTACTCTGCATACAGGACACTGCATGCATGTCTGTGTGTGTGTGTGTGTGTGTGTGTGTGTGTGTATTCCAAGTGTCAGTGTGCATAAGTAAGTGTGCTCTGTAAGTATGCCTGTGTGGCAGGTATAGGGGGGTGGTTCAGCTGGAGGAACTTATCCAGGCACAAAAGCACATAGATGCCCCAGATTATACCACCCCAAATGCTGATAATATCCTGCTGCACTTTACAGAAGATGATGCAGATGTCAGTGGGTGGTGGGTTCATTAAATCCATCCATCATATCATAGCCACACTGTGCATATGATGTACTGAATCAATCACAGGAAGACATCTCCATGGTAGGGGTAGAAGTTAACAGAATATGTCCAGCACTGTGGTGTGTAGCCCATAAATAATAATTGTGCACATTACAGAACATACTTGCAACTGCAAGATCATTTTGCTGCTTGTAGTGTTTGCTCTTGTCCTGTGCAGTGTTGTCGTAGATCCGTCTCTTCAGTGTTCACTGCAATAAAAGTAAGACATTGCATTAATATTACAGAAGTTTGGGAGCTGAAATCCCACTATGCTGCAGACATTTTCCCTTTGCATAAGATTCTTGTGATTATATCTCAATGATGATCAATAACAACTACATCATAACACAGCCGCTCAATACAAAATATGTATTTGCCATCAATGGTCATGGAGGCCAAACGTCACACAATGTACAGATATACTGCTGCGGCCGAGTTTATTCGAGCATTTGCCCGTTCTTCGCCGCAGCAGTAACCTGGCGCGCGCCGGAGGGTGCCGGGCGCACGCCGAAGCAGCGGAGGAGCGCCCTCCGATCGGGGCTTTCTCCCTTCCGCTGCCGGGTCCGTCGGGTCCCCCGGAACCCCCTGCCGCTGTCCCCCACATCGCGGGACACCAGTGCTCCCTCGGGGAGCCCTGGACGCGCGTGCAGGGGGCGCAGGCACCCGATGACGCGTGACCGTGCATCGGTGATGCGCGGCACGCTGAGGGAGTGCGGCTAGCACGCCGGGGCATCCCCCGGCTTGCGGTGCTAGCCGTGCTTCAATAAAACGTGTCGGTAGTGTAGCAAGGATTATTTCTTCCTCTGGTGCATTATGATGGGATGTGTTGTAAGATTCTGCATTATTAGCATCACTGAATCTTTTGGAAACTGAGTAATATTCTATGTTTTAATGCAATATTATGGATGATCAGCCGGTAAAATAAAGCTTACTGTATCTGTAGCCATGCTCTACCCATGATGTGCTGAATCAATGACTGCAGAGTGATTCAGAGTGGTAAACATGACTGGAACTCATCTCTGAATAGAGGACAGAACAGCAGTGCAGAGTAGGAGGTGAATGTATCTCAAATGGAAGACTTAGTAGCTGTGTGGGGAGTAGACAGTACAGACTGATCAAATAAATAGTTAAAGGAGTATCTTCAACATTACTTGGCTTTGTTATCAACATTGAAGTTTCTCTTGTTTTTTCTGTTCTTTAAATCACTACTACTGATGCCATGTGTAACCTGTACTGAGAGATATACTCTACTGGCCTAGATGAAACCATATGATGCAAACAGGATTCATCCCACTCCAGATTCATATGATTGCACCACTTCAACCTTTAATAAAACACATAGAACTACAGCAGTGCGCTACTGCACATGTTCTTGTTATGAATGGTAGTAGATGTGGTCCTTGGGTCAATACTTCATACAGCAGCCACACTCTACTCATGATGTATTGAATCAACAAAAACCTGCATGGTACAGATCACAGGAAGGGTAGAGTAGAGGGGAATATGTCCAATGCGAAACCCTTAGCAGCTGGATTGTGTGGAGTCAACAAAACGACAAATACTAAATGAGAAATATACACATTGCTTATCTGTCTCTGTGTAGTCATTTTCCTCCTCTTCAACTGTCTTTCAAAATTTCTCTTCTGACAGAAAAGAAACACATGGCTTCAATATTCACTGTTCTTCCCTCCTGAAATAAAAGTTAAGCATTGCATGGTTATGATCATACATACAATGAACCTTGCGCCAAACCATGTGATCCAAAGTAAATCCACCTCCCTCCCATAGCTGTGTTCCTTCTAGAGCTTCTACCACACAAGTCATTAATGTTCGTGACACTGTACTGCAGTCACAGTCTGCACACAAAGTACTGAATCAATTACATCACACTGAAAAGGCAGTCTACATGATGCAATAGTTAACCATAATAACTCTGTCATGCAAATGACAGGAAAACCTATATGTATATCATTAGGGGAGAGGGGAAAAATAATTAAAAAATAAGTGCGACAAATAAAAACAGATTATAGGAAAGTAAATCCTTGCCCTGGGAACTTTACAATCTAATAGAAATGTTAGAAGACTTAAAGAGAGGCAGCAGTTGGGGGAAGAAGTGCAGTAGATGACAATGCTTGTCCTTAATGGTGGGTACAATTAGTAGAAAGCACATCTTGGGAACAATAGTTGTTAGCAGTGACTGTGGGTGTGGGACAGTAGCCACGAGTCAAAGTTTTTGAAATGCTTGATTTAAGTCGTGAATTTTAAGATTGGTCTTACATGTGGGTGGAAGAGGTTATGTTGGCATATACTGAGTGTGAGGAAGTTTCACATGTACGGTGCAGTGATGGAAAATGGTTTCAGGCAAGTGAGAGAACAGTAGAGGTGAAAGAAGTTTACAGGAGACAGTTATGGTTATAGTGCAAGAGACAAGCAAGGGCATAACGAGAGATCAAAGATGATATGCAAGAAGGAGCAGATTAATGGAGAGCCTTAACAAAAAGGTAAGGAGGAGAACTTTGTAGGTGATACAAAAACTTGATGGGATGCCAGGACAGGGATTTAAGGAGATGAGCAGAGACTGTTGTGGGAGAAAGTGAGATAATTCAAGCAGCAGAGTTTTGCATAGGAGAAAGTTGTGAAGCATGGAGGCCTGTTAGTAGTATGTTAAAATAACCTATAGGATAACAGTATACATTGGAGTTTTAGCAGTAGGTTGAGAGGGGAAAGGGAAGATCTTGGCAATATTACAGAGAAAGAGGCAACACATTTTACCCATAGCCGTGCATGTGAATGGAGATGGAATTGAAGAGCCAAATGTTACTCCTATGCAACATGTTTGATGACAAGATAGATGGTAGTACTGTTTACTGTGATGGAGAAAGGGGATAATATGAGCCCAGTGTTAGACATTAAGTTTAAGGCAGTGGAGTGCCATCCATGAGCATATAGCCAGGAGACAACCCAAGAGTAGGGACTGGATTGCAGGAGTGAGAACAGGGGTGGATAGATTTGTGTGTGTATCATCCGCATAGAGATTATATCTAAGGCCAAAAGCATTGATGAAGTCACCAAATGATAGTATGTAGAGAGAAAGAGAGATCTCAGAACAGAGCCCTGATGTATACCCACAGACAGATCAATAGAAGACGAAGACATGTTAGCAACAGAGATGGAGAATGTGTGACAGGAAAGTTATGATGAAAACCAGGATAGAACTTTGTTACTGATACCAAGAGAGAGTTTAGAATATGAAGGAGGAGAGTGATTGAGAGCATCAAACGCAGCCGATAGATCAAGTAGGATTAGTAGGGAAAAACCTTGGGAATTAGCTTTAAGCACAGTCTGTAGAACGTGCTGTACGAAAGGCAGGTTGTAAAGGATCCAGGAGGGCATGTGATTTAAGAATGTTGACACTAGCAATTAGAAGGCAAACAGCATGAGGGATACAGAGCGGTAGTTAGTAAGGCACATAGGGTGTAGTTTGTTTCTGACAAAAGGGTGACCGCTACAGGCTTAAAGTAAGAGGGCAAAAATCCAGAGAATAGGGAGAAATTGAAGATGTGGGTGAGAGTGGGGACTAAGAGATGCAGTAAGGTGTGAGGGGATACGATCTAGAGGGCATGTGGTAGAGGGAGAATAGAAGATGATTAGCTTCCAGCTCTGTAAGAGAAGAAAAGGAGTCAAGTGCAGAAGGAGATTTGGGTAGAAGGAGAGAAGGGGGAAGGGACAGAAGGAATCTCCTTTTGGGTGGCATCCACCTTGCCTCTGAAGTAGTCAAATGCTTGAGGAGAAGTGAAGGAAGGATGGCAAGTGGGAGGAGAAGGTCAGTGGAGGGAGTCAAATACAGAGAAAAAAAACAGCGTAAATTAAATTTGAGTGTTGATGAGTGTGGAAAAAAGTAGTGTATTTAGCCCTAGAGAGCAGCTTTATACAGGACAGGAGACATTTTTACTGTAGAAAAATCAAACAAAGTGTGAGATTTCCTCCGTAGGTATTAAGAACAGCGAGTGGAAGTGTGATGAGTGTGTTTGGGAATTTAGCCAAAGGTGTGGGTTAGAGGGATGAGTGTGTCAGAGCCTATAGGGGGCATATAGATAGGAGGATAGCATTGTAAGAGTTAATAAGATTGTTAGTTTAAGCAGAAAGAAAGAGAGAGAAGAGAGAAGAGAGGTTAGAGTAGATGTCAGAGGAGAGTTTAATTAAGCAGAGGCAAATCAGTGGGACAGGTAAGATGCGGTGAGGGGAATGACTGATTGTGACTGATGAGAGCAGAAGAGGTTATGTACAACTAGAGCCTTGTTAGTAAGAGTGGACATTCCAGAGGGCACAGGAGAAGGGAAGAGAAAAGTAAGGAAAGGAATGTGGATTACATTAGATAGGTTAACACTCTTAGTAGGGAGGCCTGATGTGTATATGAGCCGGTCCAAGATTATAAGAGATATCCCCCAACATCAGCGAGCATAGAAGGAGACACAGAGATAGGTGTAGAGAGAGACAGAGATAGGGATATGTAGAGAGAGAAGGGCGTCAAGAGAATGAGACAGATAGGCGTAGAGAGAGGAGACATAGAGAGAGGGGGCTTTGAGAGGGGGGCGTAGAGAATGAGGGAAGGTGGAAGAGAATAGGATGTGCAGGAGTGCATTTCATTGAGCAGTGCAGAAATAGCTGCAATAGAGGTCTGTACAAATGGTGCTTTGTGTAGACACATGCAAAGGTAGGGGAAGGAAAGTGTATAGAACATGTGGATAAAAGCAGGAGTGTGGAAGTTAGAGAAATTAGAAAAGTTTTACAGAGGAGTGAGGAAACAGTAAACAGAAAGAACAAGAGAGAGGTTACATTGGGATGACGTGCTGTGGTAGAGAGAAATGCTAGGAGAGAGCCTCCAGATATTAGAGGACATGAATTGAGAGAGCAAATGTATAAATCAAAACCGGAGGGGGAGGTATAGCACGAAAGCTTGCACAGCAGACGATGAAGATTATAGTCTTAAAGTTGCGTGTACCTGTCAGGGCACTCAAGAAGGTCAATGCTCACAAGTGCAGAGTTCATGAAGAAATGCTGAATCCAGTTCCCCTCCAATTTAATTTTAATATAACTTTTTCATTCTTCATTACTGCAAAAAGCAAACAAAACAAAACCACATTGCATTACTATTTTCAAAATGGATTGAATGACATATTCAACAGTAACTGTGTGATGCCAATATTGCCTTCTCACTCGTAGGCCAGTACGGTCAGGTACCCAGTACTGATAAAACAATAAGTGCCCGTACTAAGTACCAATATGAATTATAAGGAAATGTAAAATCTCCAGGTCTCTCTCCATCTCTGCAACAGATATATGGATAAGCCCATATTAAGGCATCACGTGACCGGAGCCGTCACTGACTGGGTATACGCAAAGATGCAGGGAGATGCAAAGAAAGGGAGGGAGACAGGGAGAAGATGGGAAACGGAGGGAGGCACGGATGGCAGGCCTCTCTCTTTCACTGGTGCATGCAAGGAGCTGGTCCCAACATCCACAAAGTGTGTGTGTATTATTGGTTGTGTTTTATGGTGGTAGGAGGATAGTGTGTATATTGTGTGTGTGTGTGGGAGTATTATATTGTGTGTAGGGTATTATAGTGTGTATATTATGTTGAGGTGCAGAGGAGAGTGTTAGATTGGGTATCTTGTGTTAGGGGGTATTGTGTATATTGTGTTTAAGACTATAATATTATTGGGGAGATTATTATTGAGGAGGTATTAAAGTGTGTATTGTGGGGAGTATTAGTGTATGTATTATTTGTGGGTGACAGATGCTGTGGGTAGGCCAAGAGTACGGGCCAGACTAAGGTGGAGACTTTCTGTACTCTGCATACAGGACTCTACATGCACTGCAGAGGTGAAATTCCCCCAACTCCAATTTGCTACACTCTCCAAGAGAGAATATTGTGATCAGAGGTGGAAGATGAGCAGGGTCACTGCCCAGGGAGTAGCCTGTCAGGGGGCATGGAAATCTCTTTTGGTGCGTATGTTGCCACGTGGCATTGATTGACCGGTCAATTAGCACTGCTTCCTATCACAGTGACATGATCCGGTGCTGTGATCGGTTGCAGCGCTGACCAAGGTGTGTTAGTGCAGCAATTTACAGGGAGGGAACAGAGGTTGTGGGTGACAGATGCTGGGGGTAGGCCAAGAGTACGGGCCAGAGCAAGGTGGAGATATTCTGTACTCTGCATGCCCATCCTGCATGCCCAGGACTCTGCATGCATGCCAGTGGCTGTGGGGTGTGTGTGTGTAGGTATGCCAAGTGTCAGTGTGCATAAGTAAGTGTGCTGTGTGTGTAAGTAAGTTTGCCTGTGTGCAGGAGGTGTAGGGGGGTGGGGGGCGGGGGGCGGTTCAGCTGGAGGACTTTACCCAGCACAAAAGCACATAGATGCCTCTGATTATATCACCCCAAATGCTGATAATATCCTGCTGTAGATGCACTTTACAGAAGATGATACAGATGTCATCAGTGTTTGGTGGGTTCATTAAATCAATCCATCATATAATAGCCACACTGTGCATATGATGTACTGAATCAGTAACACCAATCACAGGAAGACATCTCCATGGTAGGGGTAGTGTTGAAGTTAACAAAATATGTCCAGCACTGTGGTGTGGAGCCCATACATAATAATTGTGCACATTACCAGAACAACATATTGTCAACTGCATGATCATTTTGCTGCTTGTAGTGTATACTCTTGTCCTGTGCAGTGTTGTAGTAGATCCGTCTCTTCGGTGTTCACTGCAATAAAAGTAAGACATTGCATTAATATTACAGAAGTTTGGGGGCTGAAATCCCACTATGCTAATGACAGTTTCCCTTTGCATAAGATTCTTGTGATTATATCTCAATGATGATCAATAACAACTACATCATAACACAGCTGCTCTATACAGAATATGTATTTGCCATCAATGGTCATGGAGGCAATATGTCACACAATGTACATATATAGCAAGGATTATTTCTTCCTCTGGTGTATTATGATGGGAGGGTGAGATTCTGCATTATCAGCATCAGTAAATCTGTAGGAAACTGAGTGATATTCTATTTTTTAATGCAATATTAGGGTAAAATAAAGCTTGCTGTATCTATAGCCATGCTCTACCCATGATGTGCTGAATCAATGACTGCAGAGCGATTTAGAGTGGTAAACATGACTTGAACTCATCTCTGAATAGAGGGTAGCACAGTAGTGCAGAGTAGAAGGTGAATGTATCTCAAATGGAAACCCTTAGCAGCTGTGTGGGGAGTAGACAGTACAGACTGACCAAGTAAATAGTAAAAAGTAGTAACTTCAACATTACTTGGTTTTGTTCTCCACTCCTGTTTTTCTGTTCTTTAAATCACTAATACTGATGCCATATGTAACCTGTACTGAGAGTTATATACTCTACTGGCCTAGATCAAATTAAATGATGCAAACAGGATCCCTCCCACTCAAGATTCATATGATTGCACCACCTCAACCTTTCATAGCAATAACATAGAACTGCAGCAGTGCGCTACTGCACATGTTCTTGTTATGAATGGTAGTAGATGTGGTCCTTGGGTCAGTACTTCATACTGTAGCCACACTCTATTCATGATGTATTGAATCAACAAAAATCTGCATGGTACAGATCACAGGAAGGGGTGGAGTAGAGGTGAATATGTCCAATGCGAAACCCTTAGCAGCCGGATTTTTTGGAGTCAATAAAACGACAAATACTAAATGAGAAATATACACATTGCTTATCTGTCTCTGTGTAGTCATTTTCCTCCTCTTCAACTGTCCTTCAATTTTCTATTTTGCAAGAAAATGAACACATGGCTTCAATATTCACTTCTGTTCTGCAGTCTTTCCTCTTGAAATAAAAAAGTTAAGCATTGCATTATTATTATTATAATTATTATTGACGATACATACAATGAACCTTGCTCCAAACCATGTGATACAAAGCAAATCCACCTCCCTCCCACAGCTGTGCTCCTTCTAGAGCTTCTACCACACAAGTTATTCATGTCAGTGAAACTGTACTGCAGTCCCGGTCTGCACACAATCTACTGAATCAATGACATCACACTGTGTCACACAATGTCATGCTAACGACAGGAAACAATCTTTGTATATATCTTTGTATATATAATAATAATAATGATAATAATAATAAAAAAAATAAGACAGGACAGACACTCCTACATTGCAATCAATAGAAAATAACTGGGACAGGCACTTCAAGGATGCATACGGTCCCGGATAAACTGTAGCTACCTATACACGTGTGCCTTGTCTCTAGACTCTGCATATATCTCTATTTATATACCACCCATTGTGTACTCAGCGCTTTACAAGAGAGACCAAAAAGTACAGGAAATTATTATACAATAAGTTCAACAAACAAAAACAGACAATAGGAAAGTAAATCCCTGTCCTGGGTAGTTTACAATCTAAGAGAAATGTAAGGAGACTTACAGAGAGACAACAGGTGGGGGAACAAGTGCAGTAGATGACAATGCTTGTCCTTAATGGTGGGTACTTGTAGTATAAAGCACTTCTTGGGAACAATAGTTAGTGACTGAATGAGTGACAGTAGCAACGAGTAAAAGCTATTGAAATGCTTCATTTAAGTTGTGAATTTTAAGGTTGATCTTAAATGTGGGTGGAAGAGGGTATGTTGGCATATACTGAGTGTGTGTGAGTTTCACAGGTAAATTGATGGGAAAGGGTTTCAGGCAAGAGAGCGAGTGCGCAGTAGAGGTGTAAGAAGTATAATGGAGACAGTTATTAGTAGAGCTTAGGAGACGAGGAAGGGCATAACGAGACCAAAGATGATATGTAGGAAGGAGCAGATGAATAGAGAATAGTGTTGGACTGGGTCCTCAACTATAAAAAAATGGGTAACGGGTACCCGGCCAAAATGAAAGGTTCTACCCGGTCGGGTACACGGTTTGGCACTTACCTTCCGGGTGGCAGTGACATCTAGGATCAGCAGCAGTCCTGTGACGGTGGCAGCATCTGTGGTGTCTTCAGCCGGCGGGGGAGCTGCAGGCTCACAGACACAGCTTACCTGCTTCGGTGCTGTGGAAGTGATTCCTGCAGCTCCCCCCGCCAGGTGAAGACACCTCTGATGCTGCCAACATCAGAGGACTGCTGCTGCTGATCCTAGATGTCTTAGGAAAGGTAAGTATAAAAGATTATTTCCAGCTGCCCTGACATTACCCGACGCCGGGTATTACCCGGCCAAGTCCACTTCTCAGTGGCCGGTTTCGAGTAATGTCCGGGTAGCTGGAAATGTGTCGGGTAACGCCGGGTACTCGGTACACCACTAATAGAGAACCTTAACAAAAAGGTAAGGAGGAGAACTTTGTAGGTGATCTGAAACTTGATGGGAAGCAAGGAGAGGGATTTAAGGAGGAGGAGGAGATGAGCAGATACTGTTGTGGGAGAAAGGGAAATTATTCAAGCAGCAGAGTTTTGGATAGATTGCAAATGAGAAAGTTGTGAAGCAGGGAGCCCTGTTAGCAGTATGTTAACCCATACGATAAGGGCATGCATTGGCGTTTTAGCAGTAGATTGACAGAGAAAAGGGCAAATCTTGGAAATATTACAGAGAAAGAATCGACAAACTTTAGCCAGTGTCGTGAATGAAGATGGAAAGGGAAGAGTCAAATGTTACTCCTAGGCAATGTGCTTTCATGACAGGATGATGGTAGTACTGTTTACTGCGATGGAGAAAGGTGATATTAGGCCAGATTTAGGGGGAAATATGAGGAGCTCAGTTTTAGACATTAGGTTTAAGGCAGAAGAGTGTCATCCATGGAGGATATAGCCAGGAGGCGACCCGAAACTAGGAACTAAATGGCAGGAGTGACGGTAGGGTGGATAGGTGTGTGTATCATCTGCATAGAGATGATATCAAGGGCCAAAATAGTTGATAAGGTCAACTAGTGATAGTATGTAGTGAGAGAGGTCCCAGAACAGAGTCCTGAGGTATACCAACAGACAAAACAACAGGAGACAAAGACACGTTAGCAACAGAGATGGAGAATGTGTGATGGAGAAGTATGATGAAAACCAGGATATAAGTTTGCTGCTGATACGAAGAAAGAGTTTAGAATATGAATGAGAAGAGTGATTGACAGTATCAAAAGCAGAAGAGAGATCAAGCAGGATTAGTAAGTAAAATGGACCTTGGGAATTTTCTTTATGTACATAATTGGTTACATTGGGAAAGGCAGATTGTGAAGGGCCCAGAGGAGCATGTGATTTAAGAATGTTGATCAAACGGGAGATCACAAGACGTTCTAGCAATTAGGAGGCAAATGGTAGGACGGATACAGGGCGATAGTTAGAAATTCACACAAGGTCAAGGTTATTTTTGAGAATAGGGGTGACCACTGCATGCTTAAAAGGAAGAGTTGAAAGAGCCAAAGGATATGGAGGAATTGAAGATGTGGGTGAGAGTGAGAATATAGGATTGAGAGGGCATGTGGTAGAGGGAGAAGAGAAGATCAGGTTCCAGCTTTGTGACAGGAGAAAAGGAGTCAAGAGTGCAATGAGATCTAGATAGAAAAAGAGAGAGGGGGAAGGGAGAGAACGAATCTACTTGTGGATGGCATCCACCTTGCCTCAAGTGAGCAAAGGCTTGAGGAGAAATAAAGGATGGATGTTAAGTGGGAGGAGAAAGTCAGTGGTGGGACTCAAATACATAGAAGACAGTGTGAATGAAATTGGAGTGTTGATGAGTGAGGAAAAAGTAGTGTTTGACCTTAAAAAAAGGAGCAGAGTTTTACAGAACAGGACAAAGGTTTAGTGTAGAAAATCAGACTGTGAGATTTCCTCCATAGGTGTTAAGAGCAGCAGTGTGATGTGATGAAGTGTGATGAGAGCGTGCTTGTGAATTAAACCAATGCATGGTTTAGGCTGCGTCTATAGTAAGCACACAACAGAAGGCAAAGTTAGCGCATGCCTGTCGCTCCAGCAATCCCCGCACTGAGGTCCGAGGCGACGGGGAGGCCCTGCATCGCTCGCACGCACTGTGGACGACCAAGCGTGTGCCCATGATAATCACGGCCTTAGAGGGATGAGTGTGTCAGAGCCTAGAAGGGGCATATAGATGATGGAGGAGGAGGGAGGAGGAGATGATAGCATTGTAAGAGTTAACAAGATAGTTAGTTTAAGCAGAAAGTGAGGAGAGGTTAGAGATAAGGGTAGATGTCAGAGGAGAGAGTTCAATTAAGCTGAGGTATCGAGTAGGACAGGGGTGAGGGGAATGAGAAGTGGTGGATGATGAGAGCAGAAGAGGTCATGTACAAATAGACCATGTTAGTCGTAGAGCAGACATTCCAGAGGGCACGTGAGAAGGGAAGAGTAAAGTGAGACAAGGAATGTGGATTACATTAGATGGGTTAATACGCTTAGCAGGGAGGTGGAGAGAGAGGCAAGAGGCAGAGGGTGGTGTAGGGGTAGAGGAAGAGATGTTGCATGTACCTTGTCAGAACATTAAAGAACGTCAATTCACACTGGTGCAGAGTTGATGATGAAATGCTGAATCCAGTTCACGTCCAATTCAATTTTAACAGAACTTTTTCATTCTTCATTACTGCAAAAAAAAAGTAAAAAACAATGCATTACTATTTTCAAAATGGATTGAATTCCCCCACCAATGACTATGTGTTACCAATATATCCCTCTCAGTCCCACTGCAGCACATACTGTACCAGTGTGAAAGTAAGAAGGTACACAGTACCGGTAAAACAATACGTGCCGGTACTATGCACCATATGAATTATAAGGGGATGTAAATCTCCCAGTCTCTCTCCATATCCGCAACAGAGCGGGCTCCGGTCAGTGGCATGGATGCCCATATATGGGTATGCTCATATTTGGGCATCCCATGTCACTGACCGGAGCCGGCTCTGAGTATAGGGATATATGCGGAGACGCAGAGATGCAAGGAAATGGGAGGAGGCACGGTGAGAAACAGGGAGAGACCACAGGAAGATAGAGGGCAACAACTTCCACAAGGTACTTGTATGGGTATAATTGTTTGTATTTTGTGCAGAGGGGGTAATTTCAGATAAAATACAATTCTCCACCCTCTACGAAACAATTCCACTTTGTTCAGTAAGCCAGAAAGTCTTGGTCCCATGTGGACTGAATTTAATGCAAATAAGGTCCTTAATACACAAGTAAAGAATAAAGTTACTTATTCTCTACTGTAAGAAGTGCCACATTGCCCACTATTTGGGTCCTGTGCCCAGATTGTGACCATGCATGGCAGAGGTGAGATTCCCCCAACTCCAATTTGCTACACTCTCCAAGAGAGATAATTGTGATCAGAGGTGGAACTAGGGGAGGGTGTGAGCAGGGTCACTGCCCAGGGAGTAACCTGACTGGGGGCACGGAAATCTCATTTAGTGCATATGTTGCGGCACTGCATTGATTGACCGGTCAATCTGCACTGCTGCCTGTCACAGTGACATCCTGATCGGGCACTGTGATCAGCTATAGCACTGACCCAGGTGAGATAGTTCAGCACTTTACAAGGAGGGAACAGATGTTGTGGGTGACAGATGCTGGAGGTAGGCCAAGACTGTTGGCCAGAGTAACGTGGAGACTTACTGCACTCTGCATGCCCATCCTCTCCCTGACATCAGGGGAAGGAAGTGGCCCTGGGGTGTGTGTAGGTATGCCAGATGTCAGTGTATGCATAAGTAAGTATGCCTGTGTAGTGGGAGGTGTAGGGGCGTTAAGCTGGAGGACTTAAAACAGGCACAAAAGCACATAGATACCTCTGATTATACCGCACCAAATGCTGATAATATCATGCTGTAGCTGCACTTTACAGAAGATGATGCAGATGTCATCATTGGTTGGTGGGTTCATTAAATCAATCCATCATATCATAACCACACTGTGCATATGATGTACTGAATCAGTAACACCAGGAAGACATCTCCATGTTAGGAGTAGAGTTGAAGTTAACAGAATATGTCCAGCACTGTGGTGTGTAGCCCATAAATAATAATTGTGCACATTACCAGAACAACATACTGTCAACTGCAAGATCATTTTGCTGCTTGTAGCATATGCTCATCCTGTACAGTGTTGTAGTAGATCCGTCTCTTCAGTGTTCACTGCAACAAAAGTAAGACATTGCATTAATATTACAGACGTTTGGGGGCTGAAATCTCACTTCGCTGCGGACAATTTCCCTTTGCATAAGATTCTTGTGATTATGTCAATGATGATCAATAACTGCATCATAACACAGCCGCTCTATACAGAAGATGTACTTGCTCTCATTGGTCATGGAGGTAATACGTCACACAATGTACAGATATAGCAAGGATTATTTCTCCCACTTGTGCATTATGGCATTATGATGGGAAATGTTGTGAGATTCTGCATTATCAGCATCACTGAATCTTTTGGAAATTAAGTGATATTCTATGTTTTAATGCAATATTATGGATGATCAGCCGGTAAAATAATAATAGCTTGCTGTATCTGTAGCCATGCTCTACCCATGATGTGCTGAACCAATGACTGCAGAGAGATTCAGAGTGCTAAACATGACTGGAACGCATCTCTGAATAATGGGCAGCAAAGCAGTGCAGAATAGGAGGTGAAAGTATTTAAAATGGAAGATCCTTAGCAGCTGTGTGGAGAGTAGACAGTACAGACTGACCAAGTAAATGGTAAAAGGAGTAACTTCAACATTACTTGGCTTTGTTCTCCACATTGAAGCTTTCCTCCTCTTTAAATCACTAATACTGATGCCATGTGTAACCTGTACTGAGAGTTATATAATCTACTGGCCTAGATGAAACCATATGATGCAAACAGGATCCATCCCACTCCAGATTCATAGAATTGAACCACCTCAACCTTTCATAACAATCACATAGAACTGCAGCTGTGCGCTACTGCACATGTTCTTGTTATGAATGGTAGTAGATGTGGTCCTTGGGTCTTTACTTCATACTGTAGCCACCCTCTACTCATGATGTATTGAATCAACGAAAACTTGCATGGTTCAGATCACAGGAAGGGGTAGAGTAGAGATGAAAATATTCAATGTGAAACCCGTAGCAGCCGGATTGTGTGGAGTCAATAAAACGACAAATACTAAATGGTAAATGAGAAATATACACATTGCTTATCTGTCTCTGTGTAGTAATTTTCCTTCTCTTCAACTGTCCTTCAAATTTTCTCTTTTGCAAGAAAAGGAACACGTGGCTTCAATATTCACTTCTGTTCTGCAGTCATCCCTCCTGAAATAAAAGTTAAGCATTGCATTGTTATTATGATAATACATACAATAAACCTTGCTCCAAACCATTTGATGCAAAGCAAATCCACCTCCCACCCACAGCTGTGCTCCTTCTAGAGCATGCATGTCAAACTCCAGTCCTCGAGGGTCCCAAACAGGCCAGGTTTTCAGTAGGGATATCCTGAAAACCTGGCCTGTTTGCTGCCCTCGAGGACTGGAGTTTGACATCCTTGTTCTTGAGCTTCTACCACGCAAGTCATCCATGTGAGTGACACTGTACTGCAGTCCTGGTCTGCACACAATCTACTGAATCAATGACATCACACTGTAAAGGCAATCTACAAGATGTATTAGTTGTCCACACTTCCGAAATGTTACTTTTATGTCCAAATCACTTATTCCCATGACCTGATATTTGTATTTGTTATTTATAGGATTGTCACAAAGTTGATGAGGTCACCAAATGATAGTATGTAGAGAGAAAGAGAGATCTCAGAACAGAGCCCTGATGTATACCCACAGACAGATCAATAGAAGACGAAGACATGTTAGCAACAGAGATGGAGAATGTGTGACAGGAAAGTTATGATGAAAACCAGGATAGAACTGTGTTACGGATACCAAGAGAGAGTTTAGAATATGAAGGAGGAGAGTGATTGAGAGCATCAAACGCAGCAGATAGATCAAGTAGGATTAGTAGGGAAAAGTGACCTTGGGAATTTGCTTTAAGCACAGTCTGTAGAACGAGCTGTACGAAAGGCAGGTTGTAAAGGATCCAGGAGGGAATGTGATTTAAGAATGTTGACATTCTAGCAATTAGGAGACAAACAGCAGGAGGGATACAGGGCGGTAGTTAGTAAGGCACATAGGGTGTAGGTTGTTTCTGAGAAAAGGGTGACCACTACAGGCTTAAAGTAAGAGGGTAAAGAGCCAGAGAATAGGGAGGAATTGAAGATGTGGGTGAGAGTGGGGACTAAGAGATGCAGTAAGGTGTGAGGGGATACGATCTAGAGGGCATGTGGTAGAGGGAGAAGAGAAGATGATTAGCTTCCAGCTCTGTAAGAGAAGAAAAGGAGTCAAATGCAGAAGGAGAATTAGGTAGAAGGAGAGAAGGGGGAAGGGACAGAAGGAATCTCCTTGTGGGTGGCATCCACCTTGCCTCTGAAGTAGTCAAATGCTTGAGGAGAAGTGAAGGAAGGATGGCAAGTGTGAGGAGAAGGTTAGTGGAGGGAGTCAAATACAGGGAAAAAAAGACAGCGTAAATTAAATTTGAGTGTTGATGAATGTGAAAAAAAAAGTAGTGTGGTTTGGCCCCAGAGAGCAGCTTTATACAGGACTGGAGACATTTTTACTGTAGAAAAATCAAATATCAATTGTGTGATTTCCTTCATAGGCATTAAGAACAGCGAGTGGAAGTGTGATGAACATGTTTGGGAATTTAGCCAAGGGTGTGGGCTAGAGGGACAAGTGTGTCAGAGCCTAGAGGGGGCATATAGATAGGAGGATAGCATTGTAAGAGTTAATAAGATTGTTAGTTTAAGCGGAAAGAGAGAGAGAGCAGAGAGGTTAGAGTAGATGTCAGAGGAGAGTTTAATTAAGCAGAGGCAAATCAGTGGGACAGGTAAGATGGGGTGAGGGGAATGACTGATTGTGAATGATGAGAGCAGAAGAGGTCATGTACAACTAGAGCCTTGTTAGTCAGAGAACGGACATTCCAGATGGCATAGGAGAAGGGAAGAGAAAAGTAAGGAAAGGAATGTGGATTACATTAGATAGGTTAACACTCTTAGCAGGGAGGCAGAGGCAGGGAGGCCCGATGTGTATATGAGCAGGTTCAAGATTATAAGAGATATCCCACACATCAGCAAACATAGAAGGAGACACAGAGATAGGTGTAGAGAGAGACAGAGATAGCTCTATGTAGAGAGAGAGGGACGTAGAGAGAATGAGACAGATAGGCGCAGAGAGAGGGGGCGCAGAGAGAGGAGGCGCCAAAAGAGGGGGCGCAGAGAGAGGGGGCACAGAGAATAGGATATTAAAGAGTGCTTTTCATTGAGCAGTGCAGAAATAGCTGCAATAGAGGTCTGTACAAATGGTGCAGTGTGTAGACACATGCAAAGGTAGGGGAAGGAAAGAGGAGAACATGTGGATAAAAGCAGGAGTGTGGAAGTTAGAGAAATTAGAAAAGTTTAACAGAGGAGTGAGGAAACAGCAAGCAGAAAGAACAAGAGAGAGGTTACATTGGGATGACGTTCTGTGGTAAAGAGAAAATGCTAGGAGAGAGCTTTCAAATATTAGAGGACATGAATTGAGGGAGCAAATGTATAAATCAAAACCTGAGGGGGAGGTATAGCACGAAAGCTTGCACAGCAGATTATAGTCTTAATGTTGCGTGTACCTGTCAGGGTATTCAAGAAGTTAAATTCTCACAAGTGCAGAGTTCATGATGAAATGCTGAATCTAGTCCCCCTCCAATTTAATTTTAATATAACTTTTCCATTCTTCATTACTGCAAAAAGCAAACAAAACAAAACCACATTGCATTACTATTTTCAAAATGGATTGAATGGCATATTCAACAGTGACTGTGTGATGCCAATATTCCCCACTCACTCGTAGTGAAGCACATATTGTACTAGTGTTGAAAGTAGGCCGGTAGAGTCAGGTACGCAGTACTGATAAAACAATAAGTGCCCGTCGTAAGTACCAGCTCCGCAACAGTGCGGGCATCACATTAGTGACGTGGATGAACATATATGGATAAGCCCATATTAAGGCATCACGTGACCAGAGCCGTCACTGACTGGGTATACGTAAAGACGCAGGGAGATGCAAGGAAAGGGAGGGAGAGAGACAGGGAGAAGATGTGAAACGGAGGAAGGCACGGATGGAGGGAGTTCTTCCGAGCTTCTGCGGGCCTCTCTCTTTCACTGGTGCATGCCGGGAGCTGGTCCCAACATCCACAAAGTGTGTGTGTATTATTGGTTGTATTTTATGGGGGTAGGAGGGTAGTGTGTATATTGTGTGTGTGGGAGTATTATATTGTGTGTAGAGGTGCAGAGGAGAGTACTAGATTGTGTATCTTGTGTAAGGGTGTTGTGTATATTGTGTTTGGAGCTATAATATTATTGGGGAGATTAGTATTGAGGAGGTATTATAGTGTGTATTGTGGGGAGTATTAGTGTGTGTATTGTTTGTGGGTGACAGATGCTGGGGGTATGCAGCAATCCCTGCACTGAGGTCCGAGGCGGCTCTGCATCGCTCGCACGCACTGTGGACGACCAAGCATGTGCCCATGATAATCATGGCCTTAGAGGGATGAGTGTGTCAGAGCCTAGAAGGGGTATATATATAATGGAGGAGGGAGGAGGAAGGAGGAGGAGGGAGGAGGAGATGATAGCATTGTAAAAGTTAACAAGATAGTTAGTTTAAGCAGAAAGTGAGGAGAGGTTAGAGATAAGGGTAGATGTCAGAGGAGAGAGTTCAATTAAGCTGAGGTATCGAGTAGGACAGGGGTGAGGGGAATGAGAGGTGGTGGATGATGAGAGCAGAAGAGGTCATGTACAAATAGACCTTGTTAGTCAGAGAGCAGTCATTCCAGAGGGCACGTGAGAAGTGAAGAGTAAAGTGAGACATGGAATGTGGATTACATTAGATGGGTTAATACGCTTAGCAGGGAGGTGGAGAGAGAGAGGCAAGAGGCAGAGAGTGGTGCAGGGGTTGAGGAAGAGATGTTGCATGTACCTTATCAGAACATTAAAGAACATCAATTCACACTGGTGCAGAGTTGATGATGAATCCAGTTCACCTCCAATTCAATTTTAACAGAAATGTTTCATTCTTCATTACTGAAAAAAAAGAAAAGTAAAAAACATTTCATTACTATTTTCAAAATGGATTGAATTCCCCCAACAATGACTATGTGTTACCAATATATCCCTCTCAGTCCCACTGCAGCATATACTGTACCAGTGTGAAAGTAGGAAGGTACACAGTACCGGTAAAACAATACGTGCCGGTACTATGCACCATATGAATTATAAGGGGATGTAAATCTCCCAGTCTCTCTCCATATCCGCAACAGAGCGGGCTCCGGTCAGTGGCATGGATGCCCATATATGGATATGCTCATATTTGTGCATCCCATGTCACTGACCGGAGCCGGCTCTGAGTATAGGGATATATGCGGAGACGCAGAGGTGCAAGGAAATGGGAGGAGGCATGGTGAGAAACAGGGAGAGACCACAGGAAGATAGAGGGCAACAACTTCCACAAGGTACTTGTATGGGTATAATTGTTTGTATTTTGTGCAGAGGGGGTAATTTCAGATAAAATACAATTCTCCACCCTCTACGAAACAATTCCACTTTGTTCAGTAAGCCAGAAAGTCTTGGTCCCATGTGGACTGAATTTAATGCAAATAAGGTCCTTAATACACAAGAATAAAGTTACTTATTCTCTACTGTAAGAAGTGCCACATTGCCCACTATTTGGGTCCTGTGCCCAGATTGTGACCATGCATGGCAGAGGTGAGATTCCCCCAACTCCAATTTGCTACACTCTCCAAGAGAGATAATTGTGATCAGAGGTGGAACTAGGGGAGGGTGTGAGCAGGGTCACTGCCCAGGGAGTAACCTGACTGGGGGCACGGAAATCTCATTTAGTGCATATGTTGCGGCACTGCATTGATTGACCGGTCAATCTGCACTGCTGCCTGTCACAGTGACATCCTGATCGGGCACTGTGATCAGCTATAGCACTGACCCAGGTGAGATAGTTCAGCACTTTACAAGGAGGGAACAGATGTTGTGGGTGACAGATGCTGGAGGTAGGCCAAGACTGTTGGCCAGAGTAACGTGGAGACTTACTGCACTCTGCATGCCCATCCTCTCCCTGACATCAGGGGAAGGAAGTGGCCCTGGGGTGTGTGTAGGTATGCCAGATGTCAGTGTATGCATAAGTAAGTATGCCTGTGTAGTGGGAGGTGTAGGGGCGTTAAGCTGGAGGACTTAAAACAGGCACAAAAGCACATAGATACCTCTGATTATACCGCACCAAATGCTGATAATATCATGCTGTAGCTGCACTTTACAGAAGATGATGCAGATGTCATCATTGGTTGGTGGGTTCATTAAATCAATCCATCATATCATAACCACACTGTGCATATGATGTACTGAATCAGTAACACCAGGAAGACATCTCCATGTTAGGAGTAGAGTTGAAGTTAACAGAATATGTCCAGCACTGTGGTGTGTAGCCCATAAATAATAATTGTGCACATTACCAGAACAACATACTGTCAACTGCAAGATCATTTTGCTGCTTGTAGCGTATGCTCATCCTGTACAGTGTTGTAGTAGATCCGTCTCTTCAGTGTTCACTGCAACAAAAGTAAGACATTGCATTAATATTACAGACGTTTGGGGGCTGAAATCTCACTTCGCTGCGGACAATTTCCCTTTGCATAAGATTCTTGTGATTATGTCAATGATGATCAATAACTGCATCATAACACAGCCGCTCTATACAGAAGATGTACTTGCTCTCATTGGTCATGGAGGTAATACGTCACACAATGTACAGATATAGCAAGGATTATTTCTCCCACTTGTGCATTATGGCATTATGATGGGAAATGTTGTGAGATTCTGCATTATCAGCATCACTGAATCTTTTGGAAATTAAGTGATATTCTATGTTTTAATGCAATATTATGGATGATCAGCCGGTAAAATAATAATAGCTTGCTGTATCTGTAGCCATGCTCTACCCATGATGTGCTGAACCAATGACTGCAGAGAGATTCAGAGTGGTAAACATGACTGGAACGCATCTCTGAATAATGGGCAGCAAAGCAGTGCAGAATAGGAGGTGAAAGTATTTAAAATGGAAGATCCTTAGCAGCTGTGTGGAGAGTAGACAGTACAGACTGACCAAGTAAATGGTAAAAGGAGTAACTTCAACATTACTTGGCTTTGTTCTCCACATTGAAGCTTTCCTCCTCTTTAAATCACTAATACTGATGCCATGTGTAACCTGTACTGAGAGTTATATAATCTACTGGCCTAGATGAAACCATATGATGCAAACAGGATCCATCCCACTCCAGATTCATAGAATTGAACCACCTCAACCTTTCATAACAATCACATAGAACTGCAGCTGTGCGCTACTGCACATGTTCTTGTTATGAATGGTAGTAGATGTGGTCCTTGGGTCTTTACTTCATACTGTAGCCACCCTCTACTCATGATGTATTGAATCAACGAAAACTTGCATGGTTCAGATCACAGGAAGGGGTAGAGTAGAGATGAAAATATTCAATGTGAAACCCGTAGCAGCCGGATTGTGTGGAGTCAATAAAACGACAAATACTAAATGGTAAATGAGAAATATACACATTGCTTATCTGTCTCTGTGTAGTAATTTTCCTTCTCTTCAACTGTCCTTCAAATTTTCTCTTTTGCAAGAAAAGGAACACATGGCTTCAATATTCACTTCTGTTCTGCAGTCATCCCTCCTGAAATAAAAGTTAAGCATTGCATTGTTATTATGATAATACATACAATAAACCTTGCTCCAAACCATTTGATGCAAAGCAAATCCACCTCCCACCCACAGCTGTGCTCCTTCTAGAGCATGCATGTCAAACTCCAGTCCTCGAGGGTCCCAAACAGGCCAGGTTTTCAGTAGGGATATCCTGAAAACCTGGCCTGTTTGCTGCCCTCGAGGACTGGAGTTTGACATCCTTGTTCTTGAGCTTCTACCACGCAAGTCATCCATGTGAGTGACACTGTACTGCAGTCCTGGTCTGCACACAATCTACTGAATCAATGACATCACACTGTAAAGGCAATCTACAAGATGTATTAGTTGTCCACACTTCCGAAATGTTACTTTTATGTCCAAATCACTTATTCCCATGACCTGATATTTGTATTTGTTATTTATAGGATTGTCACAAAGAGTTGATGAGGTCACCAAATGATAGTATGTAGAGAGAAAGAGAGATCTCAGAACAGAGCCCTGATGTATACCCACAGACAGATCAATAGAAGACGAAGACATGTTAGCAACAGAGATGGAGAATGTGTGACAGGAAAGTTATGATGAAAACCAGGATAGAACTGTGTTACGGATACCAAGAGAGAGTTTAGAATATGAAGGAGGAGAGTGATTGAGAGCATCAAACGCAGCAGATAGATCAAGTAGGATTAGTAGGGAAAAGTGACCTTGGGAATTTGCTTTAAGCACAGTCTGTAGAACGAGCTGTACGAAAGGCAGGTTGTAAAGGATCCAGGAGGGAATGTGATTTAAGAATGTTGACATTCTAGCAATTAGGAGACAAACAGCAGGAGGGATACAGGGCGGTAGTTAGTAAGGCACATAGGGTGTAGGTTGTTTCTGAGAAAAGGGTGACCACTACAGGCTTAAAGTAAGAGGGTAAAGAGCCAGAGAATAGGGAGGAATTGAAGATGTGGGTGAGAGTGGGGACTAAGAGATGCAGTAAGGTGTGAGGGGATACGATCTAGAGGGCATGTGGTAGAGGGAGAAGAGAAGATGATTAGCTTCCAGCTCTGTAAGAGAAGAAAAGGAGTCAAATGCAGAAGGAGAATTAGGTAGAAGGAGAGAAGGGGGAAGGGACAGAAGGAATCTCCTTGTGGGTGGCATCCACCTTGCCTCTGAAGTAGTCAAATGCTTGAGGAGAAGTGAAGGAAGGATGGCAAGTGTGAGGAGAAGGTTAGTGGAGGGAGTCAAATACAGGGAAAAAAAGACAGCGTAAATTAAATTTGAGTGTTGATGAATGTGAAAAAAAAGTAGTGTGGTTTGGCCCCAGAGAGCAGCTTTATACAGGACTGGAGACATTTTTACTGTAGAAAAATCAAATATCAATTGTGTGATTTCCTTCATAGGCATTAAGAACAGCGAGTGGAAGTGTGATGAACATGTTTGGGAATTTAGCCAAGGGTGTGGGCTAGAGGGACAAGTGTGTCAGAGCCTAGAGGGGGCATATAGATAGGAGGATAGCATTGTAAGAGTTAATAAGATTGTTAGTTTAAGCGGAAAGAGAGAGAGAGCAGAGAGGTTAGAGTAGATGTCAGAGGAGAGTTTAATTAAGCAGAGGCAAATCAGTGGGACAGGTAAGATGGGGTGAGGGGAATGACTGATTGTGAATGATGAGCAGAAGAGGTCATGTACAACTAGAGCCTTGTTAGTCAGAGAACGGACATTCCAGATGGCATAGGAGAAGGGAAGAGAAAAGTAAGGAAAGGAATGTGGATTACATTAGATAGGTTAACACTCTTAGCAGGGAGGCAGAGGCAGGGAGGCCCGATGTGTATATGAGCAGGTTCAAGATTATAAGAGATATCCCACACATCAGCAAACATAGAAGGAGACACAGAGATAGGTGTAGAGAGAGACAGAGATAGCTCTATGTAGAGAGAGAGGGACGTAGAGAGAATGAGACATATAGGCGCAGAGAGAGGGGGCGCAGAGAGAGGAGGCGCCAAAAGAGGGGGCGCAGAGAGAGGGGGCACAGAGAATAGGATATTAAAGAGTGCTTTTCATTGAGCAGTGCAGAAATAGCTGCAATAGAGGTCTGTACAAATGGTGCAGTGTGTAGACACATGCAAAGGTAGGGGAAGGAAAGAGGAGAACATGTGGATAAAAGCAGGAGTGTGGAAGTTAGAGAAATTAGAAAAGTTTAACAGAGGAGTGAGGAAACAGCAAGCAGAAAGAACAAGAGAGAGGTTACATTGGGATGACGTTCTGTGGTAAAGAGAAAATGCTAGGAGAGAGCTTTCAAATATTAGAGGACATGAATTGAGGGAGCAAATGTATAAATCAAAACCTGAGGGGGAGGTATAGCACAAAAGCTTGCACAGCAGATTATAGTCTTAATGTTGCGTGTACCTGTCAGGGTATTCAAGAAGTTAAATTCTCACAAGTGCAGAGTTCATGATGAAATGCTGAATCTAGTCCCCCTCCAATTTAATTTTAATATAACTTTTCCATTCTTCATTACTGCAAAAAGCAAACAAAACAAAACCACATTGCATTACTATTTTCAAAATGGATTGAATGGCATATTCAACAGTGACTGTGTGATGCCAATATTCCCCACTCACTCGTAGTGAAGCACATATTGTACTAGTGTTGAAAGTAGGCCGGTAGAGTCAGGTACGCAGTACTGATAAAACAATAAGTGCCCGTCGTAAGTACCAGCTCCGCAACAGTGCGGGCATCACATTAGTGACGTGGATGAACATATATGGATAAGCCCATATTAAGGCATCACGTGACCAGAGCCGTCACTGACTGGGTATACGTAAAGACGCAGGGAGATGCAAGGAAAGGGAGGGAGAGAGACAGGGAGAAGATGTGAAACGGAGGAAGGCACGGATGGAGGGAGTTCTTCCGAGCTTCTGCGGGCCTCTCTCTTTCACTGGTGCATGCCGGGAGCTGGTCCCAACATCCACAAAGTGTGTGTGTATTATTGGTTGTATTTTATGGGGGTAGGAGGGTAGTGTGTATATTGTGTGTGTGGGAGTATTATATTGTGTGTAGAGGTGCAGAGGAGAGTACTAGATTGTGTATCTCGTGTAAGGGTGTTGTGTATATTGTGTTTGGAGCTATAATATTATTGGGGAGATTAGTATTGAGGAGGTATTATAGTGTGTATTGTGGGGAGTATTAGTGTGTGTATTGTTTGTGGGTGACAGATGCTGGGGGTATGCAGCAATCCCTGCACTGAGGTCCGAGGCGGCTCTGCATCGCTCGCACGCACTGTGGATGACCAAGCATGTGCCCATGATAATCATGGCCTTAGAGGGATGAGTGTGTCAGAGCCTAGAAGGGGTATATATATAATGGAGGAGGGTGGAGGAAGGAGGAGGAGGGAGGAGGAGATGATAGCATTGTAAAAGTTAACAAGATAGTTAGTTTAAGCAGAAAGTGAGGAGAGGTTAGAGATAAGGGTAGATGTCAGAGGAGAGAGTTCAATTAAGCTGAGGTATCGAGTAGGACAGGGGTGAGGGGAATGAGAGGTGGTGGATGAGAGCAGAAGAGGTCATGTACAAATAGACCTTGTTAGTCAGAGAGCAGTCATTCCAGAGGGCACGTGAGAAGTGAAGAGTAAAGTGAGACATGGAATGTGGATTACATTAGATGGGTTAATACGCTTAGCAGGGAGGTGGAGAGAGAGAGGCAAGAGGCAGAGAGTGGTGCAGGGGTTGAGGAAGAGATGTTGCATGTACCTTATCAGAACATTAAAGAACATCAATTCACACTGGTGCAGAGTTGATGATGAATCCAGTTCACCTCCAATTCAATTTTAACAGAAATGTTTCATTCTTCATTACTGAAAAAAAAGAAAAGTAAAAAACATTTCATTACTATTTTCAAAATGGATTGAATTCCCCCAACAATGACTATGTGTTACCAATATATCCCTCTCAGTCCCACTGCAGCATATACTGTACCAGTGTGAAAGTAGGAAGGTACACAGTACCGGTAA
Organism: Ascaphus truei; assembly: GCF_040206685.1. Taxonomy (NCBI): domain Eukaryota; kingdom Metazoa; phylum Chordata; class Amphibia; order Anura; family Ascaphidae; genus Ascaphus; species Ascaphus truei. The sequence goes on along the minus strand of NW_027454111.1, from coordinate 50,300 downwards.
AACAATACGTGCCGGTACTATGCACCATATGAATTATAAGGGGATGTAAATCTCCCAGTCTCTCTCCATATCCGCAACAGAGCGGGCTCCGGTCAGTGGCATGGATGCCCATATATGGGTATGCTCATATTTGGGCATCCCATGTCACTGACCGGAGCCGGCTCTGAGTATAGGGATATATGCGGAGACGCAGAGGTGCAAGGAAATGGGAGGAGGCACGGTGAGAAACAGGGAGAGACCACAGGAAGATAGAGGGCAACAACTTCCACAAGGTACTTGTATGGGTAGAATTGTTTGTATTTTGTGCAGAGGGGGTAATTTCAGATAAAATACAATTCTCCACCCTCTACGAAACAATTCCACTTTGTTCAGTAAGCCAGAAAGTCTTGGTCCCATGTGGACTGAATTTAATGCAAATAAGGTCCTTAATACACAAGTAAAGAATAAAGTTACTTATTCTCTACTGTAAGAAGTGCCACATTGCCCACTATTTGGGTCCTGTGCCCAGATTGTGACCATGCATGGCAGAGGTGAGATTCCCCCAACTCCAATTTGCTACACTCTCCAAGAGAGATAATTGTGATCAGAGGTGGAACTAGGGGAGGGTGTGAGCAGGGTCACTGCCCAGGGAGTAACCTGACTGGGGGCACGGAAATCTCATTTAGTGCATATGTTGCGGCACTGCATTGATTGACCGGTCAATCTGCACTGCTGCCTGTCACAGTGACATCCTGATCGGGCACTGTGATCAGCTATAGCACTGACCCAGGTGAGATAGTTCAGCACTTTACAAGGAGGGAACAGATGTTGTGGGTGACAGATGCTGGAGGTAGGCCAAGACTGTTGGCCAGAGTAACGTGGAGACTTACTGCACTCTGCATGCCCATCCTCTCCCTGACATCAGGGGAAGGAAGTGGCCCTGGGGTGTGTGTAGGTATGCCAGATGTCAGTGTATGCATAAGTAAGTATGCCTGTGTAGTGGGAGGTGTAGGGGCGTTAAGCTGGAGGACTTAAAACAGGCACAAAAGCACATAGATACCTCTGATTATACCGCACCAAATGCTGATAATATCATGCTGTAGCTGCACTTTACAGAAGATGATGCAGATGTCATCATTGGTTGGTGGGTTCATTAAATCAATCCATCATATCATAACCACACTGTGCATATGATGTACTGAATCAGTAACACCAGGAAGACATCTCCATGTTAGGAGTAGAGTTGAAGTTAACAGAATATGTCCAGCACTGTGGTGTGTAGCCCATAAATAATAATTGTGCACATTACCAGAACAACATACTGTCAACTGCAAGATCATTTTGCTGCTTGTAGCGTATGCTCATCCTGTACAGTGTTGTAGTAGATCCGTCTCTTCAGTGTTCACTGCAACAAAAGTAAGACATTGCATTAATATTACAGACGTTTGGGGGCTGAAATCTCACTTCGCTGCGGACAATTTCCCTTTGCATAAGATTCTTGTGATTATGTCAATGATGATCAATAACTGCATCATAACACAGCCGCTCTATACAGAAGATGTACTTGCTCTCAATGGTCATGGAGGTAATACGTCACACAATGTACAGATATAGCAAGGATTATTTCTCCCACTGGTGCATTATGGCATTATGATGGGAAATGTTGTGAGATTCTGCATTATCAGCATCACTGAATCTTTTGGAAATTAAGTGATATTCTATGTTTTAATGCAATATTATGGATGATCAGCCGGTAAAATAATAATAGCTTGCTGTATCTGTAGCCATGCTCTACCCATGATGTGCTGAACCAATGACTGCAGAGAGATTCAGAGTGGTAAACATGACTGGAACGCATCTCTGAATAATGGGCAGCAAAGCCGTGCAGAATAGGAGGTGAAAGTATTTAAAATGGAAGATCCTTAGCAGCTGTGTGGGGAGTAGACAGTACAGACTGACCAAGTAAATGGTAAAAGGAGTAACTTCAACATTACTTGGCTTTGTTCTCCACATTGAAGCTTTCCTCCTCTTTAAATCACTAATACTGATGCCATGTGTAACCTGTACTGAGAGTTATATAATCTACTGGCCTAGATGAAACCATATGATGCAAACAGGATCCATCCCACTCCAGATTCATAGAATTGAACCACCTCAACCTTTCATAACAATCACATAGAACTGCAGCTGTGCGCTACTGCACATGTTCTTGTTATGAATGGTAGTAGATGTGGTCCTTGGGTCTTTACTTCATACTGTAGCCACACTCTACTCATGATGTATTGAATCAACGAAAACTTGCATGGTTCAGATCACAGGAAGGGGTAGAGTAGAGATGAAAATATTCAATGTGAAACCCGTAGCAGCCGGATTGTGTGGAGTCAATAAAACGACAAATACTAAATGGTAAATGAGAAATATACACATTGCTTATCTGTCTCTGTGTAGTAATTTTCCTTCTCTTCAACTGTCCTTCAAATTTTCTCTTTTGCAAGAAAAGGAACACATGGCTTCAATATTCACTTCTGTTCTGCAGTCATCCCTCCTGAAATAAAAGTTAAGCATTGCATTGTTATTATGATAATACATACAATAAACCTTGCTCCAAACCATTTGATGCAAAGCAAATCCACCTCCCACCCACAGCTGTGCTCCTTCTAGAGCATGCATGTCAAACTCCAGTCCTCGAGGGTCCCAAACAGGCCAGGTTTTCAGTAGGGATATCCTGAAAACCTGGCCTGTTTGCTGCCCTCGAGGACTGGAGTTTGACATCCTTGTTCTTGAGCTTCTACCACGCAAGTCATCCATGTGAGTGACACTGTACTGCAGTCCTGGTCTGCACACAATCTACTGAATCAATGACATCACACTGTAAAGGCAATCTACAAGATGTATTAGTTGTCCACACTTCCGAAATGTTACTTTTATGTCCAAATCACTTATTCCCATGACCTGATATTTGTATTTGTTATTTATAGGATTGTCACAAAGAGTTGATGAGGTCACCAAATGATAGTATGTAGAGAGAAAGAGAGATCTCAGAACAGAGCCCTGATGTATACCCACAGACAGATCAATAGAAGACGAAGACATGTTAGCAACAGAGATGGAGAATGTGTGACAGGAAAGTTATGATGAAAACCAGGATAGAACTGTGTTACGGATACCAAGAGAGAGTTTAGAATATGAAGGAGGAGAGTGATTGAGAGCATCAAACGCAGCAGATAGATCAAGTAGGATTAGTAGGGAAAAGTGACCTTGGGAATTTGCTTTAAGCACAGTCTGTAGAACGAGCTGTACGAAAGGCAGGTTGTAAAGGATCCAGGAGGGCATGTGATTTAAGAATGTTGACATTCTAGCAATTAGGAGACAAACAGCAGGAGGGATACAGGGCGGTAGTTAGTAAGGCACATAGGGTGTAGGTTGTTTCTGAGAAAAGGGTGACCACTACAGGCTTAAAGTAAGAGGGTAAAGAGCCAGAGAATAGGGAGGAATTGAAGATGTGGGTGAGAGTGGGGACTAAGAGATGCAGTAAGGTGTGAGGGGATACGATCTAGAGGGCATGTGGTAGAGGGAGAAGAGAAGATGATTAGCTTCCAGCTCTGTAAGAGAAGAAAAGGAGTCAAATGCAGAAGGAGAATTAGGTAGAAGGAGAGAAGGGGGAAGGGACAGAAGGAATCTCCTTGTGGGTGGCATCCACCTTGCCTCTGAAGTAGTCAAATGCTTGAGAAGTGAAGGAAGGATGGCAAGTGTGAGGAGAAGGTTAGTGGAGGGAGTCAAATACAGGGAAAAAAAGACAGCGTAAATTAAATTTGAGTGTTGATGAATGTGAAAAAAAAGTAGTGTGGTTTGGCCCCAGAGAGCAGCTTTATACAGGACTGGAGACATTTTTACTGTAGAAAAATCAAATATCAATTGTGTGATTTCCTTCATAGGCATTAAGAACAGCGAGTGGAAGTGTGATGAACATGTTTGGGAATTTAGCCAAGGGTGTGGGCTAGAGGGACAAGTGTGTCAGAGCCTAGAGGGGGCATATAGATAGGAGGATAGCATTGTAAGAGTTAATAAGATTGTTAGTTTAAGCGGAAAGAGAGAGAGAGCAGAGAGGTTAGAGTAGATGTCAGAGGAGAGTTTAATTAAGCAGAGGCAAATCAGTGGGACAGGTAAGATGGGGTGAGGGGAATGACTGATTGTGAATGATGAGAGCAGAAGAGGTCATGTACAACTAGAGCCTTGTTAGTCAGAGAACGGACATTCCAGATGGCATAGGAGAAGGGAAGAGAAAAGTAAGGAAAGGAATGTGGATTACATTAGATAGGTTAACACTCTTAGCAGGGAGGCAGAGGCAGGGAGGCCCGATGTGTATATGAGCAGGTTCAAGATTATAAGAGATATCCCACACATCAGCAAACATAGAAGGAGACACAGAGATAGGTGTAGAGAGAGACAGAGATAGCTCTATGTAGAGAGAGAGGGACGTAGAGAGAATGAGACAGATAGGCGCAGAGAGAGGGGGCGCAGAGAGAGGAGGCGCCAAAAGAGGGGGCGCAGAGAGAGGGGGCACAGAGAATAGGATATTAAAGAGTGCTTTTCATTGAGCAGTGCAGAAATAGCTGCAATAGAGGTCTGTACAAATGGTGCAGTGTGTAGACACATGCAAAGGTAGGGGAAGGAAAGAGGAGAACATGTGGATAAAAGCAGGAGTGTGGAAGTTAGAGAAATTAGAAAAGTTTAACAGAGGAGTGAGGAAACAGCAAGCAGAAAGAACAAGAGAGGTTACATTGGGATGACGTTCTGTGGTAAAGAGAAAATGCTAGGAGAGAGCTTTCAAATATTAGAGGACATGAATTGAGGGAGCAAATGTATAAATCAAAACCTGAGGGGGAGGTATAGCACGAAAGCTTGCACAGCAGATTATAGTCTTAATGTTGCGTGTACCTGTCAGGGTATTCAAGAAGTTAAATTCTCACAAGTGCAGAGTTCATGATGAAATGCTGAATCTAGTCCCCCTCCAATTTAATTTTAATATAACTTTTCCATTCTTCATTACTGCAAAAAGCAAACAAAACAAAACCACATTGCATTACTATTTTCAAAATGGATTGAATGGCATATTCAACAGTGACTGTGTGATGCCAATATTCCCCACTCACTCGTAGTGAAGCACATATTGTACTAGTGTTGAAAGTAGGCCGGTAGAGTCAGGTACGCAGTACTGATAAAACAATAAGTGCCCGTCGTAAGTACCAGCTCCGCAACAGTGCGGGCATCACATTAGTGACGTGGATGAACATATATGGATAAGCCCATATTAAGGCATCACGTGACCAGAGCCGTCACTGACTGGGTATACGTAAAGACGCAGGGAGATGCAAGGAAAGGGAGGGAGAGAGACAGGGAGAAGATGTGAAACGGAGGAAGGCACGGATGGAGGGAGTTCTTCCGAGCTTCTGCGGGCCTCTCTCTTTCACTGGTGCATGCCGGGAGCTGGTCCCAACATCCACAAAGTGTGTGTGTATTATTGGTTGTATTTTATGGGGGTAGGAGGGTAGTGTGTATATTGTGTGTGTGGGAGTATTATATTGTGTGTAGAGGTGCAGAGGAGAGTACTAGATTGTGTATCTTGTGTAAGGGTGTTGTGTATATTGTGTTTGGAGCTATAATATTATTGGGGAGATTAGTATTGAGGAGGTATTATAGTGTGTATTGTGGGGAGTATTAGTGTGTGTATTGTTTGTGGGTGACAGATGCTGGGGGTATGCAGCAATCCCTGCACTGAGGTCCGAGGCGGCTCTGCATCGCTCGCACGCACTGTGGATGACCAAGCATGTGCCCATGATAATCATGGCCTTAGAGGGATGAGTGTGTCAGAGCCTAGAAGGGGTATATATATAATGGAGGAGGGTGGAGGAAGTAGGAGGAGGGAGGAGGAGATGATAGCATTGTAAAAGTTAACAAGATAGTTAGTTTAAGCAGAAAGTGAGGAGAGGTTAGAGATAAGGGTAGATGTCAGAGGAGAGAGTTCAATTAAGCTGAGGTATCGAGTAGGACAGGGGTGAGGGGAATGAGAGGTGGTGGATGAGAGCAGAAGAGGTCATGTACAAATAGACCTTGTTAGTCAGAGAGCAGTCATTCCAGAGGGCACGTGAGAAGTGAAGAGTAAAGTGAGACATGGAATGTGGATTACATTAGATGGGTTAATACGCTTAGCAGGGAGGTGGAGAGAGAGAGGCAAGAGGCAGAGAGTGGTGCAGGGGTTGAGGAAGAGATGTTGCATGTACCTTATCAGAACATTAAAGAACATCAATTCACACTGGTGCAGAGTTGATGATGAATCCAGTTCACCTCCAATTCAATTTTAACAGAAATGTTTCATTCTTCATTACTGAAAAAAAAGAAAAGTAAAAAACATTTCATTACTATTTTCAAAATGGATTGAATTCCCCCAACAATGACTATGTGTTACCAATATATCCCTCTCAGTCCCACTGCAGCATATACTGTACCAGTGTGAAAGTAGGAAGGTACACAGTACCGGTAAAACAATACGTGCCGGTACTATGCACCATATGAATTATAAGGGGATGTAAATCTCCCAGTCTCTCTCCATATCCGCAACAGAGCGGGCTCCGGTCAGTGGCATGGATGCCCATATATGGGTATGCTCATATTTGGGCATCCCATGTCACTGACCGGAGCCGGCTCTGAGTATAGGGATATATGCGGAGACGCAGAGGTGCAAGGAAATGGGAGGAGGCACGGTGAGAAACAGGGAGAGACCACAGGAAGATAGAGGGCAACAACTTCCACAAGGTACTTGTATGGGTATAATTGTTTGTATTTTGTGCAGAGGGGGTAATTTCAGATAAAATACAATTCTCCACCCTCTACGAAACAATTCCACTTTGTTCAGTAAGCCAGAAAGTCTTGGTCCCATGTGGACTGAATTTAATGCAAATAAGGTCCTTAATACACAAGTAAAGAATAAAGTTACTTATTCTCTACTGTAAGAAGTGCCACATTGCCCACTATTTGGGTCCTGTGCCCAGATTGTGACCATGCATGGCAGAGGTGAGATTCCCCCAACTCCAATTTGCTACACTCTCCAAGAGAGATAATTGTGATCAGAGGTGGAACTAGGGGAGGGTGTGAGCAGGGTCACTGCCCAGGGAGTAACCTGACTGGGGGCACGGAAATCTCATTTAGTGCATATGTTGCGGCACTGCATTGATTGACCGGTCAATCTGCACTGCTGCCTGTCACAGTGACATCCTGATCGGGCACTGTGATCAGCTATAGCACTGACCCAGGTGAGATAGTTCAGCACTTTACAAGGAGGGAACAGATGTTGTGGGTGACAGATGCTGGAGGTAGGCCAAGACTGTTGGCCAGAGTAACGTGGAGACTTACTGCACTCTGCATGCCCATCCTCTCCCTGACATCAGGGGAAGGAAGTGGCCCTGGGGTGTGTGTAGGTATGCCAGATGTCAGTGTATGCATAAGTAAGTATGCCTGTGTAGTGGGAGGTGTAGGGGCGTTAAGCTGGAGGACTTAAAACAGGCACAAAAGCACATAGATACCTCTGATTATACCGCACCAAATGCTGATAATATCATGCTGTAGCTGCACTTTACAGAAGATGATGCAGATGTCATCATTGGTTGGTGGGTTCATTAAATCAATCCATCATATCATAACCACACTGTGCATATGATGTACTGAATCAGTAACACCAGGAAGACATCTCCATGTTAGGAGTAGAGTTGAAGTTAACAGAATATGTCCAGCACTGTGGTGTGTAGCCCATAAATAATAATTGTGCACATTACCAGAACAACATACTGTCAACTGCAAGATCATTTTGCTGCTTGTAGCGTATGCTCATCCTGTACAGTGTTGTAGTAGATCCGTCTCTTCAGTGTTCACTGCAACAAAAGTAAGACATTGCATTAATATTACAGACGTTTGGGGGCTGAAATCTCACTTCGCTGCGGACAATTTCCCTTTGCATAAGATTCTTGTGATTATGTCAATGATGATCAATAACTGCATCATAACACAGCCGCTCTATACAGAAGATGTACTTGCTCTCAATGGTCATGGAGGTAATACGTCACACAATGTACAGATATAGCAAGGATTATTTCTCCCACTGGTGCATTATGGCATTATGATGGGAAATGTTGTGAGATTCTGCATTATCAGCATCACTGAATCTTTTGGAAATTAAGTGATATTCTATGTTTTAATGCAATATTATGGATGATCAGCCGGTAAAATAATAATAGCTTGCTGTATCTGTAGCCATGCTCTACCCATGATGTGCTGAACCAATGACTGCAGAGAGATTCAGAGTGGTAAACATGACTGGAACGCATCTCTGAATAATGGGCAGCAAAGCCGTGCAGAATAGGAGGTGAAAGTATTTAAAATGGAAGATCCTTAGCAGCTGTGTGGGGAGTAGACAGTACAGACTGACCAAGTAAATGGTAAAAGGAGTAACTTCAACATTACTTGGCTTTGTTCTCCACATTGAAGCTTTCCTCCTCTTTAAATCACTAATACTGATGCCATGTGTAACCTGTACTGAGAGTTATATAATCTACTGGCCTAGATGAAACCATATGATGCAAACAGGATCCATCCCACTCCAGATTCATAGAATTGAACCACCTCAACCTTTCATAACAATCACATAGAACTGCAGCTGTGCGCTACTGCACATGTTCTTGTTATGAATGGTAGTAGATGTGGTCCTTGGGTCTTTACTTCATACTGTAGCCACACTCTACTCATGATGTATTGAATCAACGAAAACTTGCATGGTTCAGATCACAGGAAGGGGTAGAGTAGAGATGAAAATATTCAATGTGAAACCCGTAGCAGCCGGATTGTGTGGAGTCAATAAAACGACAAATACTAAATGGTAAATGAGAAATATACACATTGCTTATCTGTCTCTGTGTAGTAATTTTCCTTCTCTTCAACTGTCCTTCAAATTTTCTCTTTTGCAAGAAAAGGAACACATGGCTTCAATATTCACTTCTGTTCTGCAGTCATCCCTCCTGAAATAAAAGTTAAGCATTGCATTGTTATTATGATAATACATACAATAAACCTTGCTCCAAACCATTTGATGCAAAGCAAATCCACCTCCCACCCACAGCTGTGCTCCTTCTAGAGCATGCATGTCAAACTCCAGTCCTCGAGGGTCCCAAACAGGCCAGGTTTTCAGTAGGGATATCCTGAAAACCTGGCCTGTTTGCTGCCCTCGAGGACTGGAGTTTGACATCCTTGTTCTTGAGCTTCTACCACGCAAGTCATCCATGTGAGTGACACTGTACTGCAGTCCTGGTCTGCACACAATCTACTGAATCAATGACATCACACTGTAAAGGCAATCTACAAGATGTATTAGTTGTCCACACTTCCGAAATGTTACTTTTATGTCCAAATCACTTATTCCCATGACCTGATATTTGTATTTGTTATTTATAGGATTGTCACAAAGAGTTGATGAGGTCACCAAATGATAGTATGTAGAGAGAAAGAGAGATCTCAGAACAGAGCCCTGATGTATACCCACAGACAGATCAATAGAAGACGAAGACATGTTAGCAACAGAGATGGAGAATGTGTGACAGGAAAGTTATGATGAAAACCAGGATAGAACTGTGTTACGGATACCAAGAGAGAGTTTAGAATATGAAGGAGGAGAGTGATTGAGAGCATCAAACGCAGCAGATAGATCAAGTAGGATTAGTAGGGAAAAGTGACCTTGGGAATTTGCTTTAAGCACAGTCTGTAGAACGAGCTGTACGAAAGGCAGGTTGTAAAGGATCCAGGAGGGCATGTGATTTAAGAATGTTGACATTCTAGCAATTAGGAGACAAACAGCAGGAGGGATACAGGGCGGTAGTTAGTAAGGCACATAGGGTGTAGGTTGTTTCTGAGAAAAGGGTGACCACTACAGGCTTAAAGTAAGAGGGTAAAGAGCCAGAGAATAGGGAGGAATTGAAGATGTGGGTGAGAGTGGGGACTAAGAGATGCAGTAAGGTGTGAGGGGATACGATCTAGAGGGCATGTGGTAGAGGGAGAAGAGAAGATGATTAGCTTCCAGCTCTGTAAGAGAAGAAAAGGAGTCAAATGCAGAAGGAGAATTAGGTAGAAGGAGAGAAGGGGGAAGGGACAGAAGGAATCTCCTTGTGGGTGGCATCCACCTTGCCTCTGAAGTAGTCAAATGCTTGAGAAGTGAAGGAAGGATGGCAAGTGTGAGGAGAAGGTTAGTGGAGGGAGTCAAATACAGGGAAAAAAAGACAGCGTAAATTAAATTTGAGTGTTGATGAATGTGAAAAAAAAGTAGTGTGGTTTGGCCCCAGAGAGCAGCTTTATACAGGACTGGAGACATTTTTACTGTAGAAAAATCAAATATCAATTGTGTGATTTCCTTCATAGGCATTAAGAACAGCGAGTGGAAGTGTGATGAACATGTTTGGGAATTTAGCCAAGGGTGTGGGCTAGAGGGACAAGTGTGTCAGAGCCTAGAGGGGGCATATAGATAGGAGGATAGCATTGTAAGAGTTAATAAGATTGTTAGTTTAAGCGGAAAGAGAGAGAGAGCAGAGAGGTTAGAGTAGATGTCAGAGGAGAGTTTAATTAAGCAGAGGCAAATCAGTGGGACAGGTAAGATGGGGTGAGGGGAATGACTGATTGTGAATGATGAGAGCAGAAGAGGTCATGTACAACTAGAGCCTTGTTAGTCAGAGAACGGACATTCCAGATGGCATAGGAGAAGGGAAGAGAAAAGTAAGGAAAGGAATGTGGATTACATTAGATAGGTTAACACTCTTAGCAGGGAGGCAGAGGCAGGGAGGCCCGATGTGTATATGAGCAGGTTCAAGATTATAAGAGATATCCCACACATCAGCAAACATAGAAGGAGACACAGAGATAGGTGTAGAGAGAGACAGAGATAGCTCTATGTAGAGAGAGAGGGACGTAGAGAGAATGAGACAGATAGGCGCAGAGAGAGGGGGCGCAGAGAGAGGAGGCGCCAAAAGAGGGGGCGCAGAGAGAGGGGGCACAGAGAATAGGATATTAAAGAGTGCTTTTCATTGAGCAGTGCAGAAATAGCTGCAATAGAGGTCTGTACAAATGGTGCAGTGTGTAGACACATGCAAAGGTAGGGGAAGGAAAGAGGAGAACATGTGGATAAAAGCAGGAGTGTGGAAGTTAGAGAAATTAGAAAAGTTTAACAGAGGAGTGAGGAAACAGCAAGCAGAAAGAACAAGAGAGGTTACATTGGGATGACGTTCTGTGGTAAAGAGAAAATGCTAGGAGAGAGCTTTCAAATATTAGAGGACATGAATTGAGGGAGCAAATGTATAAATCAAAACCTGAGGGGGAGGTATAGCACGAAAGCTTGCACAGCAGATTATAGTCTTAATGTTGCGTGTACCTGTCAGGGTATTCAAGAAGTTAAATTCTCACAAGTGCAGAGTTCATGATGAAATGCTGAATCTAGTCCCCCTCCAATTTAATTTTAATATAACTTTTCCATTCTTCATTACTGCAAAAAGCAAACAAAACAAAACCACATTGCATTACTATTTTCAAAATGGATTGAATGGCATATTCAACAGTGACTGTGTGATGCCAATATTCCCCACTCACTCGTAGTGAAGCACATATTGTACTAGTGTTGAAAGTAGGCCGGTAGAGTCAGGTACGCAGTACTGATAAAACAATAAGTGCCCGTCGTAAGTACCAGCTCCGCAACAGTGCGGGCATCACATTAGTGACGTGGATGAACATATATGGATAAGCCCATATTAAGGCATCACGTGACCAGAGCCGTCACTGACTGGGTATACGTAAAGACGCAGGGAGATGCAAGGAAAGGGAGGGAGAGAGACAGGGAGAAGATGTGAAACGGAGGAAGGCACGGATGGAGGGAGTTCTTCCGAGCTTCTGCGGGCCTCTCTCTTTCACTGGTGCATGCCGGGAGCTGGTCCCAACATCCACAAAGTGTGTGTGTATTATTGGTTGTATTTTATGGGGGTAGGAGGGTAGTGTGTATATTGTGTGTGTGGGAGTATTATATTGTGTGTAGAGGTGCAGAGGAGAGTACTAGATTGTGTATCTTGTGTAAGGGTGTTGTGTATATTGTGTTTGGAGCTATAATATTATTGGGGAGATTAGTATTGAGGAGGTATTATAGTGTGTATTGTGGGGAGTATTAGTGTGTGTATTGTTTGTGGGTGACAGATGCTGGGGGTATGCAGCAATCCCTGCACTGAGGTCCGAGGCGGCTCTGCATCGCTCGCACGCACTGTGGATGACCAAGCATGTGCCCATGATAATCATGGCCTTAGAGGGATGAGTGTGTCAGAGCCTAGAAGGGGTATATATATAATGGAGGAGGGTGGAGGAAGTAGGAGGAGGGAGGAGGAGATGATAGCATTGTAAAAGTTAACAAGATAGTTAGTTTAAGCAGAAAGTGAGGAGAGGTTAGAGATAAGGGTAGATGTCAGAGGAGAGAGTTCAATTAAGCTGAGGTATCGAGTAGGACAGGGGTGAGGGGAATGAGAGGTGGTGGATGAGAGCAGAAGAGGTCATGTACAAATAGACCTTGTTAGTCAGAGAGCAGTCATTCCAGAGGGCACGTGAGAAGTGAAGAGTAAAGTGAGACATGGAATGTGGATTACATTAGATGGGTTAATACGCTTAGCAGGGAGGTGGAGAGAGAGAGGCAAGAGGCAGAGAGTGGTGCAGGGGTTGAGGAAGAGATGTTGCATGTACCTTATCAGAACATTAAAGAACATCAATTCACACTGGTGCAGAGTTGATGATGAATCCAGTTCACCTCCAATTCAATTTTAACAGAAATGTTTCATTCTTCATTACTGAAAAAAAAGAAAAGTAAAAAACATTTCATTACTATTTTCAAAATGGATTGAATTCCCCCAACAATGACTATGTGTTACCAATATATCCCTCTCAGTCCCACTGCAGCATATACTGTACCAGTGTGAAAGTAGGAAGGTACACAGTACCGGTAAAACAATACGTGCCGGTACTATGCACCATATGAATTATAAGGGGATGTAAATCTCCCAGTCTCTCTCCATATCCGCAACAGAGCGGGCTCCGGTCAGTGGCATGGATGCCCATATATGGGTATGCTCATATTTGGGCATCCCATGTCACTGACCGGAGCCGGCTCTGAGTATAGGGATATATGCGGAGACGCAGAGGTGCAAGGAAATGGGAGGAGGCACGGTGAGAAACAGGGAGAGACCACAGGAAGATAGAGGGCAACAACTTCCACAAGGTACTTGTATGGGTATAATTGTTTGTATTTTGTGCAGAGGGGGTAATTTCAGATAAAATACAATTCTCCACCCTCTACGAAACACTTCCACTTTGTTCAGTAAGCCAGAAAGTCTTGGTCCCATGTGGACTGAATTTAATGCAAATAAGGTCCTTAATACACAAGTAAAGAATAAAGTTACTTATTCTCTACTGTAAGAAGTGCCACATTGCCCACTATTTGGGTCCTGTGCCCAGATTGTGACCATGCATGGCAGAGGTGAGATTCCCCCAACTCCAATTTGCTACACTCTCCAAGAGAGATAATTGTGATCAGAGGTGGAACTAGGGGAGGGTGTGAGCAGGGTCACTGCCCAGGGAGTAACCTGACTGGGGGCACGGAAATCTCATTTAGTGCATATGTTGCGGCACTGCATTGATTGACCGGTCAATCTGCACTGCTGCCTGTCACAGTGACATCCTGATCGGGCACTGTGATCAGCTATAGCACTGACCCAGGTGAGATAGTTCAGCACTTTACAAGGAGGGAACAGATGTTGTGGGTGACAGATGCTGGAGGTAGGCCAAGACTGTTGGCCAGAGTAACGTGGAGACTTACTGCACTCTGCATGCCCATCCTCTCCCTGACATCAGGGGAAGGAAGTGGCCCTGGGGTGTGTGTAGGTATGCCAGATGTCAGTGTATGCATAAGTAAGTATGCCTGTGTAGTGGGAGGTGTAGGGGCGTTAAGCTGGAGGACTTAAAACAGGCACAAAAGCACATAGATACCTCTGATTATACCGCACCAAATGCTGATAATATCATGCTGTAGCTGCACTTTACAGAAGATGATGCAGATGTCATCATTGGTTGGTGGGTTCATTAAATCAATCCATCATATCATAACCACACTGTGCATATGATGTACTGAATCAGTAACACCAGGAAGACATCTCCATGTTAGGAGTAGAGTTGAAGTTAACAGAATATGTCCAGCACTGTGGTGTGTAGCCCATAAATAATAATTGTGCACATTACCAGAACAACATACTGTCAACTGCAAGATCATTTTGCTGCTTGTAGCGTATGCTCATCCTGTACAGTGTTGTAGTAGATCCGTCTCTTCAGTGTTCACTGCAACAAAAGTAAGACATTGCATTAATATTACAGACGTTTGGGGGCTGAAATCTCACTTCGCTGCGGACAATTTCCCTTTGCATAAGATTCTTGTGATTATGTCAATGATGATCAATAACTGCATCATAACACAGCCGCTCTATACAGAAGATGTACTTGCTCTCAATGGTCATGGAGGTAATACGTCACACAATGTACAGATATAGCAAGGATTATTTCTCCCACTGGTGCATTATGGCATTATGATGGGAAATGTTGTGAGATTCTGCATTATCAGCATCACTGAATCTTTTGGAAATTAAGTGATATTCTATGTTTTAATGCAATATTATGGATGATCAGCCGGTAAAATAATAATAGCTTGCTGTATCTGTAGCCATGCTCTACCCATGATGTGCTGAACCAATGACTGCAGAGAGATTCAGAGTGGTAAACATGACTGGAACGCATCTCTGAATAATGGGCAGCAAAGCCGTGCAGAATAGGAGGTGAAAGTATTTAAAATGGAAGATCCTTAGCAGCTGTGTGGGGAGTAGACAGTACAGACTGACCAAGTAAATGGTAAAAGGAGTAACTTCAACATTACTTGGCTTTGTTCTCCACATTGAAGCTTTCCTCCTCTTTAAATCACTAATACTGATGCCATGTGTAACCTGTACTGAGAGTTATATAATCTACTGGCCTAGATGAAACCATATGATGCAAACAGGATCCATCCCACTCCAGATTCATAGAATTGAACCACCTCAACCTTTCATAACAATCACATAGAACTGCAGCTGTGCGCTACTGCACATGTTCTTGTTATGAATGGTAGTAGATGTGGTCCTTGGGTCTTTACTTCATACTGTAGCCACACTCTACTCATGATGTATTGAATCAACGAAAACTTGCATGGTTCAGATCACAGGAAGGGGTAGAGTAGAGATGAAAATATTCAATGTGAAACCCGTAGCAGCCGGATTGTGTGGAGTCAATAAAACGACAAATACTAAATGGTAAATGAGAAATATACACATTGCTTATCTGTCTCTGTGTAGTAATTTTCCTTCTCTTCAACTGTCCTTCAAATTTTCTCTTTTGCAAGAAAAGGAACACATGGCTTCAATATTCACTTCTGTTCTGCAGTCATCCCTCCTGAAATAAAAGTTAAGCATTGCATTGTTATTATGATAATACATACAATAAACCTTGCTCCAAACCATTTGATGCAAAGCAAATCCACCTCCCACCCACAGCTGTGCTCCTTCTAGAGCATGCATGTCAAACTCCAGTCCTCGAGGGTCCCAAACAGGCCAGGTTTTCAGTAGGGATATCCTGAAAACCTGGCCTGTTTGCTGCCCTCGAGGACTGGAGTTTGACATCCTTGTTCTTGAGCTTCTACCACGCAAGTCATCCATGTGAGTGACACTGTACTGCAGTCCTGGTCTGCACACAATCTACTGAATCAATGACATCACACTGTAAAGGCAATCTACAAGATGTATTAGTTGTCCACACTTCCGAAATGTTACTTTTATGTCCAAATCACTTATTCCCATGACCTGATATTTGTATTTGTTATTTATAGGATTGTCACAAAGAGTTGATGAGGTCACCAAATGATAGTATGTAGAGAGAAAGAGAGATCTCAGAACAGAGCCCTGATGTATACCCACAGACAGATCAATAGAAGACGAAGACATGTTAGCAACAGAGATGGAGAATGTGTGACAGGAAAGTTATGATGAAAACCAGGATAGAACTGTGTTACGGATACCAAGAGAGAGTTTAGAATATGAAGGAGGAGAGTGATTGAGAGCATCAAACGCAGCAGATAGATCAAGTAGGATTAGTAGGGAAAAGTGACCTTGGGAATTTGCTTTAAGCACAGTCTGTAGAACGAGCTGTACGAAAGGCAGGTTGTAAAGGATCCAGGAGGGCATGTGATTTAAGAATGTTGACATTCTAGCAATTAGGAGACAAACAGCAGGAGGGATACAGGGCGGTAGTTAGTAAGGCACATAGGGTGTAGGTTGTTTCTGAGAAAAGGGTGACCACTACAGGCTTAAAGTAAGAGGGTAAAGAGCCAGAGAATAGGGAGGAATTGAAGATGTGGGTGAGAGTGGGGACTAAGAGATGCAGTAAGGTGTGAGGGGATACGATCTAGAGGGCATGTGGTAGAGGGAGAAGAGAAGATGATTAGCTTCCAGCTCTGTAAGAGAAGAAAAGGAGTCAAATGCAGAAGGAGAATTAGGTAGAAGGAGAGAAGGGGGAAGGGACAGAAGGAATCTCCTTGTGGGTGGCATCCACCTTGCCTCTGAAGTAGTCAAATGCTTGAGAAGTGAAGGAAGGATGGCAAGTGTGAGGAGAAGGTTAGTGGAGGGAGTCAAATACAGGGAAAAAAAGACAGCGTAAATTAAATTTGAGTGTTGATGAATGTGAAAAAAAAGTAGTGTGGTTTGGCCCCAGAGAGCAGCTTTATACAGGACTGGAGACATTTTTACTGTAGAAAAATCAAATATCAATTGTGTGATTTCCTTCATAGGCATTAAGAACAGCGAGTGGAAGTGTGATGAACATGTTTGGGAATTTAGCCAAGGGTGTGGGCTAGAGGGACAAGTGTGTCAGAGCCTAGAGGGGGCATATAGATAGGAGGATAGCATTGTAAGAGTTAATAAGATTGTTAGTTTAAGCGGAAAGAGAGAGAGAGCAGAGAGGTTAGAGTAGATGTCAGAGGAGAGTTTAATTAAGCAGAGGCAAATCAGTGGGACAGGTAAGATGGGGTGAGGGGAATGACTGATTGTGAATGATGAGAGCAGAAGAGGTCATGTACAACTAGAGCCTTGTTAGTCAGAGAACGGACATTCCAGATGGCATAGGAGAAGGGAAGAGAAAAGTAAGGAAAGGAATGTGGATTACATTAGATAGGTTAACACTCTTAGCAGGGAGGCAGAGGCAGGGAGGCCCGATGTGTATATGAGCAGGTTCAAGATTATAAGAGATATCCCACACATCAGCAAACATAGAAGGAGACACAGAGATAGGTGTAGAGAGAGACAGAGATAGCTCTATGTAGAGAGAGAGGGACGTAGAGAGAATGAGACAGATAGGCGCAGAGAGAGGGGGCGCAGAGAGAGGAGGCGCCAAAAGAGGGGGCGCAGAGAGAGGGGGCACAGAGAATAGGATATTAAAGAGTGCTTTTCATTGAGCAGTGCAGAAATAGCTGCAATAGAGGTCTGTACAAATGGTGCAGTGTGTAGACACATGCAAAGGTAGGGGAAGGAAAGAGGAGAACATGTGGATAAAAGCAGGAGTGTGGAAGTTAGAGAAATTAGAAAAGTTTAACAGAGGAGTGAGGAAACAGCAAGCAGAAAGAACAAGAGAGGTTACATTGGGATGACGTTCTGTGGTAAAGAGAAAATGCTAGGAGAGAGCTTTCAAATATTAGAGGACATGAATTGAGGGAGCAAATGTATAAATCAAAACCTGAGGGGGAGGTATAGCACGAAAGCTTGCACAGCAGATTATAGTCTTAATGTTGCGTGTACCTGTCAGGGTATTCAAGAAGTTAAATTCTCACAAGTGCAGAGTTCATGATGAAATGCTGAATCTAGTCCCCCTCCAATTTAATTTTAATATAACTTTTCCATTCTTCATTACTGCAAAAAGCAAACAAAACAAAACCACATTGCATTACTATTTTCAAAATGGATTGAATGGCATATTCAACAGTGACTGTGTGATGCCAATATTCCCCACTCACTCGTAGTGAAGCACATATTGTACTAGTGTTGAAAGTAGGCCGGTAGAGTCAGGTACGCAGTACTGATAAAACAATAAGTGCCCGTCGTAAGTACCAGCTCCGCAACAGTGCGGGCATCACATTAGTGACGTGGATGAACATATATGGATAAGCCCATATTAAGGCATCACGTGACCAGAGCCGTCACTGACTGGGTATACGTAAAGACGCAGGGAGATGCAAGGAAAGGGAGGGAGAGAGACAGGGAGAAGATGTGAAACGGAGGAAGGCACGGATGGAGGGAGTTCTTCCGAGCTTCTGCGGGCCTCTCTCTTTCACTGGTGCATGCCGGGAGCTGGTCCCAACATCCACAAAGTGTGTGTGTATTATTGGTTGTATTTTATGGGGGTAGGAGGGTAGTGTGTATATTGTGTGTGTGGGAGTATTATATTGTGTGTAGAGGTGCAGAGGAGAGTACTAGATTGTGTATCTTGTGTAAGGGTGTTGTGTATATTGTGTTTGGAGCTATAATATTATTGGGGAGATTAGTATTGAGGAGGTATTATAGTGTGTATTGTGGGGAGTATTAGTGTGTGTATTGTTTGTGGGTGACAGATGCTGGGGGTATGCAGCAATCCCTGCACTGAGGTCCGAGGCGGCTCTGCATCGCTCGCACGCACTGTGGACGACCAAGCATGTGCCCATGATAATCATGGCCTTAGAGGGATGAGTGTGTCAGAGCCTAGAAGGGGTATATATATAATGGAGGAGGGAGGAGGAAGGAGGAGGAGGGAGGAGGAGATGATAGCATTGTAAAAGTTAACAAGATAGTTAGTTTAAGCAGAAAGTGAGGAGAGGTTAGAGATAAGGGTAGATGTCAGAGGAGAGAGTTCAATTAAGCTGAGGTATCGAGTAGGACAGGGGTGAGGGGAATGAGAGGTGGTGGATGAGAGCAGAAGAGGTCATGTACAAATAGACCTTGTTAGTCAGAGAGCAGTCATTCCAGAGGGCACGTGAGAAGTGAAGAGTAAAGTGAGACATGGAATGTGGATTACATTAGATGGGTTAATACGCTTAGCAGGGAGGTGGAGAGAGAGAGGCAAGAGGCAGAGAGTGGTGCAGGGGTTGAGGAAGAGATGTTGCATGTACCTTATCAGAACATTAAAGAACATCAATTCACACTGGTGCAGAGTTGATGATGAATCCAGTTCACCTCCAATTCAATTTTAACAGAAATGTTTCATTCTTCATTACTGAAAAAAAAGAAAAGTAAAAAACATTTCATTACTATTTTCAAAATGGATTGAATTCCCCCAACAATGACTATGTGTTACCAATATATCCCTCTCAGTCCCACTGCAGCATATACTGTACCAGTGTGAAAGTAGGAAGGTACACAGTACCGGTAAAACAATACGTGCCGGTACTATGCACCATATGAATTATAAGGGGATGTAAATCTCCCAGTCTCTCTCCATATCCGCAACAGAGCGGGCTCCGGTCAGTGGCATGGATGCCCATATATGGGTATGCTCATATTTGGGCATCCCATGTCACTGACCGGAGCCGGCTCTGAGTATAGGGATATATGCGGAGACGCAGAGGTGCAAGGAAATGGGAGGAGGCACGGTGAGAAACAGGGAGAGACCACAGGAAGATAGAGGGCAACAACTTCCACAAGGTACTTGTATGGGTATAATTGTTTGTATTTTGTGCAGAGGGGGTAATTTCAGATAAAATACAATTCTCCACCCTCTACGAAACAATTCCACTTTGTTCAGTAAGCCAGAAAGTCTTGGTCCCATGTGGACTGAATTTAATGCAAATAAGGTCCTTAATACACAAGTAAAGAATAAAGTTACTTATTCTCTACTGTAAGAAGTGCCACATTGCCCACTATTTGGGTCCTGTGCCCAGATTGTGACCATGCATGGCAGAGGTGAGATTCCCCCAACTCCAATTTGCTACACTCTCCAAGAGAGATAATTGTGATCAGAGGTGGAACTAGGGGAGGGTGTGAGCAGGGTCACTGCCCAGGGAGTAACCTGACTGGGGGCACGGAAATCTCATTTAGTGCATATGTTGCGGCACTGCATTGATTGACCGGTCAATCTGCACTGCTGCCTGTCACAGTGACATCCTGATCGGGCACTGTGATCAGCTATAGCACTGACCCAGGTGAGATAGTTCAGCACTTTACAAGGAGGGAACAGATGTTGTGGGTGACAGATGCTGGAGGTAGGCCAAGACTGTTGGCCAGAGTAACGTGGAGACTTACTGCACTCTGCATGCCCATCCTCTCCCTGACATCAGGGGAAGGAAGTGGCCCTGGGGTGTGTGTAGGTATGCCAGATGTCAGTGTATGCATAAGTAAGTATGCCTGTGTAGTGGGAGGTGTAGGGGCGTTAAGCTGGAGGACTTAAAACAGGCACAAAAGCACATAGATACCTCTGATTATACCGCACCAAATGCTGATAATATCATGCTGTAGCTGCACTT
This sequence comes from Ascaphus truei, assembly GCF_040206685.1. Classification (NCBI taxonomy): domain Eukaryota; kingdom Metazoa; phylum Chordata; class Amphibia; order Anura; family Ascaphidae; genus Ascaphus; species Ascaphus truei. The sequence goes on along the minus strand of NW_027454111.1, from coordinate 29,650 downwards.
TACAGAAGATGATGCAGATGTCATCATTGGTTGGTGGGTTCATTAAATCAATCCATCATATCATAACCACACTGTGCATATGATGTACTGAATCAGTAACACCAGGAAGACATCTCCATGTTAGGAGTAGAGTTGAAGTTAACAGAATATGTCCAGCACTGTGGTGTGTAGCCCATAAATAATAATTGTGCACATTACCAGAACAACATACTGTCAACTGCAAGATCATTTTGCTGCTTGTAGCGTATGCTCATCCTGTACAGTGTTGTAGTAGATCCGTCTCTTCAGTGTTCACTGCAACAAAAGTAAGACATTGCATTAAGATTACAGACGTTTGGGGGCTGAAATCTCACTTCGCTGCGGACAATTTCCCTTTGCATAAGATTCTTGTGATTACTGCACCGACACACTTTATTCGAGCAAATACCCAGTATGTACCTGGCAGATACCTGGAATGCGCCGCTCCTCACCTCTGACAAGCCCCGTTGCGTTTGCCTTCCCAGCCTGGGTTCATGCCTGGCTGACGGGCGGCTGATCTGTTAAATGATAATGATTAGGATTTAATAGGCTGCAATGCTTCGCGTGTCTACCAGATGGCATAAATTCATGAATTGTAATGCAGTATATATATATATACTGTGCAGTATTGCAGCCAGCGGGAATAAAATGCTTCAATCCCTGCCTGGAAAATAACGCAATGCACTCGGGCAGAAAACAGTCACAAACCTCAATACACCCGGGTATACCCGAATTCGTGGGACTAGCCGAGCTCGAATAAAGTGTGTCGCCAGTGTATGTCAATGATGATCAATAACTGCATCATAACACAGCCGCTCTATACAGAAGATGTACTTGCTCTCAATGGTCATGGAGGTAATACGTCACACAATGTACAGATATAGCAAGGATTATTTCTCCCACTGGTGCATTATGGCATTATGATGGGAAATGTTGTGAGATTCTGCATTATCAGCATCACTGAATCTTTTGGAAATTAAGTGATATTCTATGTTTTAATGCAATATTATGGATGATCAGCCGGTAAAATAATAATAGCTTGCTGTATCTGTAGCCATGCTCTACCCATGATGTGCTGAACCAATGACTGCAGAGAGATTCAGAGTGGTAAACATGACTGGAACGCATCTCTGAATAATGGGCAGCAAAGCAGTGCAGAATAGGAGGTGAAAGTATTTAAAATGGAAGATCCTTAGCAGCTGTGTGGGGAGTAGACAGTACAGACTGACCAAGTAAATGGTAAAAGGAATAACTTCAACATTACTTGGCTTTGTTCTCCACATTGAAGCTTTCCTCCTCTTTAAATCACTAATACTGATGCCATGTGTAACCTGTACTGAGAGTTATATAATCTACTGGCCTAGATGAAACCATATGATGCAAACAGGATCCATCCCACTCCAGATTCATAGAATTGAACCATCTCAATCTTTCATAACAATCACATAGAACTGCAGCTGTGCGCTACTGCACATGTTCTTGTTATGAATGGTAGTAGATGTGGTCCTTGGGTCTTTACTTCATACTGTAGCCACCCTCTACTCATGATGTATTGAATCAACGAAAACTTGCATGGTTCAGATCACAGGAAGGGGTAGAGTAGAGATGAAAATATTCAATGTGAAACCCGTAGCAGCCGGATTGTGTGGAGTCAATAAAACGACAAATACTAAATGGTAAATGAGAAATATACACATTGCTTATCTGTCTCTGTGTAGTAATTTTCCTTCTCTTCAACTGTCCTTCAAATTTTCTCTTTTGCAAGAAAAGGAACACATGGCTTCAATATTCACTTCTGTTCTGCAGTCATCCCTCCTGAAATAAAAGTTAAGCATTGCATTGTTATTATGATAATACATACAATAAACCTTGCACCAAACCATTTGATGCAAAGCAAATCCACCTCCCACCCACAGCTGTGCTCCTTCTAGAGCATGCATGTCAAACTCCAGTCCTCGAGGGTCCCAAACAGGCCAGGTTTTCAGTAGGGATATCCTGAAAACCTGGCCTGTTTGCTGCCCTCGAGGACTGGAGTTTGACATCCTTGTTCTTGAGCTTCTACCACGCAAGTCATCCATGTGAGTGACACTGTACTGCAGTCCTGGTCTGCACACAATCTACTGAATCAATGACATCACACTGTAAAGGCAATCTACAAGATGTATTAGTTGTCCACACTTCCGAAATGTTACTTTTATGTCCAAATCACTTATTCCCATGACCTGATATTTGTATTTGTTATTTATAGGATTGTCACAAAGAGTTGATGAGGTCACCAAATGATAGTATGTAGAGAGAAAGAGAGATCTCAGAACAGAGCCCTGATGTATACCCACAGACAGATCAATAGAAGACGAAGACATGTTAGCAACAGAGATGGAGAATGTGTGACAGGAAAGTTATGATGAAAACCAGGATAGAACTGTGTTACGGATACCAAGAGAGAGTTTAGAATATGAAGGAGGAGAGTGATTGAGAGCATCAAACGCAGCAGATAGATCAAGTAGGATTAGTAGGGAAAAGTGACCTTGGGAATTTGCTTTAAGCACAGTCTGTAGAACGAGCTGTACGAAAGGCAGGTTGTAAAGGATCCAGGAGGGCATGTGATTTAAGAATGTTGACATTCTAGCAATTAGGAGACAAACAGCAGGAGGGATATAGGGCGGTAGTTAGTAAGGCACATAGGGTGTAGGTTGTTTCTGAGAAAAGGGTGACCACTACAGGCTTAAAGTAAGAGGGTAAAGAGCCAGAGAATAGGGAGGACTTGAAGATGTGGGTGAGAGTGGGGACTAAGAGATGCAGTAAGGTGTGAGGGGATACGATCTAGAGGGCATGTGGTAGAGGGAGAAGAGAAGATGATTAGCTTCCAGCTCTGTAAGAGAAGAAAAGGAGTCAAATGCAGAAGGAGAATTAGGTAGAAGGAGAGAAGGGGGAAGGGACAGAAGGAATCTCCTTGTGGGTGGCATCCACCTTGCCTCTGAAGTAGTCAAATGCTTGAGGAGAAGTGAAGGAAGGATGGCAAGTGTGAGAAGAAGGTTAGTGGAGGGAGTCAAATACAGGGGAAAAAAGACAGCGTAAATTAAATTTGTGTGTTGATGAATGTGGAAAAAAAAGTAGTGTGGTTTGGCCCCAGAGAGCAGCTTTATACAGGACTGGAGACATTTTTACTGTAGAAAAATCAAACATCAAGTGTGAGATTTCCTTCATAGGCATTAAGAACAGTGAGTGGAAGTGTGATGAACATGTTTGGGAATTTAGCCAAGGGTGTGGGTTAGAGGGACGTGTGTGTCAGAGCTTGAAGGGGCATATAGAGGATAGCATTGTAAGAGTTAATAAGATTGTCAGTTTAAGCAGAAAGAGAGAGAGAGAGCAGAGAGGTTAGAGTAGATGTCAGAGGAGAGTTTAATTAAGCAGAGGAAAATCAGTGGGACAGGTAAGATGGGGTGAGGGGAATGACTGATTGTGAATGATGAGAGCAGAAGAGGTCATGTACAACTAGAGCCTTGTTAGTCAGAGAACGGACATTCCAGAGGGCATAGGAGAAGGGAAGAGAAAAGTAAGGAAAGGAATGTGGATTACATTAGATAGGTTAACACTCTTAGCAGGGAGGCAGAGGCAGGGAGACCCGATGTGTATATGAGCAGGTTCAAGATTATAAGAGATATCCCACACATCAGCAAACATAGAAGGAGACACAGAGATAGGTGTAGAGAGAGACAGAGATAGCTCTATGTAGAGAGAGAGGGACGTAGAGAGAATGAGACAGATAGGCGCAGAGAGAGAGGGGGCGCAGAGAGAGAGGGGGCGCAGAGAGAGAGGGGGCGCAGAGAGAGAGGGGGCGCAGAGAGAGAGGGGGCGCAGAGAGAGAGGGGGCGCAGAGAGAGAGGGGGCGCAGAGAGAGAGGGGGCGCAGAGAGAGAGGGGGCGCAGAGAGAGAGGGGGTGCAGAGAGAGAGGGGGCGCAGAGAGAGAGGGGGCGCAGAGAGAGAGGGGGCGCAGAGAATAGGATGTACATAAGTGCTTTTCATTGAGCAGTGCAGAAATAGCTGCAATAGAGGTCTGTACAAATGGTGCAGTGTGTAGACACATGCAAAGGTAGGGGAAGGAAAGAGGAGAACATGTGGATAAAAGCAGGAGTGTGGAAGTTAGAGAAATTAGAAAAGTTTAACAGAAAAGTGAGGAAACAGCAAGCAGAGAGAACAAGAGAGAGGTTACATTGGGATGACGTTCTGTGGTAGAGAGAAAATGCTAGGAGAGAGCTTTCAAATATTAGAGGACATGACTTGAGGGAGCAAATGTATAAATCAAAACCTGAGGGGGAGGTATAGCACGAAAGCTTGCACAGCAGATTATAGTCTTAAAGTTGCGTGTACTGCTGCGGCACAGTTTATTCGAGCATTTGCCCGTTCTGTGCCGCAGCAGTAGCCTGGCGCGCGCCCGAGTGTGACGGGCGCACGCCGGAGCAGCGGAAGAGCGCCCTCCGATCGGGGCGCTCTCCCTACCGCTGCCGGGTCCGCCGGAACCCCCTGCCGCTGTCCCGCGATCGCGGGACACCAGGGCTCCCTCGGGGAGCCCCTGGACACGCGTGCAGGGGGCGCACGCTCCCGATGACGCGTGACCGCGCGTCTATGACGCGCGGCACGCCGAGGGGCGGCCACTAGCAAGCCGGGAGATTTCCCGGCTTGCGGTACCGACCACACTTCAATAAAGTGTGTCGGTAGTGTACCTCTCAGGGCATTCAAGAAGGTAAATTCTCACAAGTGCAGAGTTCATGATGAAATGCTGAATCCAGTTCCCCTCCAATTTAATTTTAATATAACTTATCCATTCTTCATTACTGCAAAAAGCAAACAAAACAAAACCACATTGCATTACTATTTTCAAAATGGATTGAATGGCATATTCAACAGTGACTGTGTGATGCCAATATTCCCCACTCACTCGTAGTGAAGCACTTATTGTACTAGTGTTGAAAGTAGGCCGGTAGAGTCAGGTACGCAGTACTGATAAAACAATAAGTGCGCGTCGTAAGTACCAGCTCCGCAACAGTGCGGGCATCACATTAGTGACGTGGATGAACATATATGGATAAGCCCATATTAAGGCATCACGTGACCAGAGCCGTCACTGACTGGGTATACGTAAAGACGCAGGGAGATGCAAGGAAAGGGAGGGAGAGAGACAGGGAGAAGATGGGAAACGGAGGGAGGCACGGATGGAGAGAGGGAGTTCTTCCGAGCTTCTGCTGGCCTCTCTCTTTCACTGGTGCATGCCGGGAGCTGGTCCCAACATCCACAAAGTGTGTGTGTATTATTGGTTGTATTTTATGGGGGTAGGAGGGTAGTGTGTATATTGTGTGTGTGGGAGTATTATATTGTGTGTAGAGGTGCAGAGGAGAGTACTAGATTGTGTATCTTGTGTAAGGGTGTTGTGTATATTGTGTTTGGAGCTATAATATTATTGGAGAGATTAGTATTGAGGAGGTATTATAGTGTGTATTGTGGGGAGTATTAGTGTGTGTATTGTTTGTGGGTGACAGATGCTGGGGTATGCAGCAATCCCTGCACTGAGGTCCGAGGCGGCTCTGCATCGCTCGCACGCACTGTGGATGACCAAGCATGTGCCCATGATAATCATGGCCTTAGAGGGATGAGTGTGTCAGAGCCTAGAAGGGGCATATAAATATATAATGGAGGAGGGAGGAGGGAGGAGGAGGAGATGATAGCATTGTAAAAGTTAACAAGATAGTTAGTTTAAGCAGAAAGTGAGGAGAGGTTAGAGATAAGGGTAGATGTCAGAGGAGAGAGTTCAATTAAGCTGAGGTATCGAGTAGGACAGGGGTGAGGGGAATGAGAAGTGGTGGATGATGAGAGCAGAAGAGGTCATGTACAAATAGACCTTGTTAGTCAGAGAGCAGACATTCCAGAGGGCACGTGAGAAGTGAAGAGTAAAGTGAGACATGGAATGTGGATTACATTAGATGGGTTAATACGCTTAGCAGGGAGGTGGAGAGAGAGAGGCAAGAGGCAGAGAGTGGTGTAGGGGTTGAGGAAGAGATGTTGCATGTACCTTATCAGAACATTAAAGAACATCAATTCACACTGGTGCAGAGTTGATGATGATTCCAGTTCACCTCCAATTCAATTTTAACAGAACTTTTTCATTCTTCATTACTGCAAAAAAAAAAGTATAAAACATTGCATTACTATTTTCAAAATGGATTGAATTCCCCCAACAATAACTATGTGTTACCAATATATCCCTCTCAGTCCCACTGCAGCACATACTGTACCAGTGTGAAAGTAGGAAGGTACACAGTAACGGTAAAACAATACGTGCCGGTACTATGCACCATATGAATTATAAGGGGATGTAAATCTCCCAGTCTCTCTCCATATCCGCAACAGAGTGGGCTCCGGTCAGTGGCATGGATGCCCATGTATGGATATGCTCATATTTGGGCATCCCATGTCACTGACCGGAGCCGGCTCTGAGTATAGGGATATATGCGGAGACGCAGAGGTGCAAGGAAATGGGAGGAGGCACGGTGAGAAACAGGGAGAGACCACAGGAAGATAGAGGGCAACAACTTCCACAAGGTACATGTATGTGTATAATTGTTTGTATTTTGTGCAGAGGGGGTAATTTCAGATAAAATACAATTCTCCACCCTCTACGAAACAATTCCACTTTGTTCAGTAAGCCAGAAAGTCTTGGTCCCATGGGGACTGAATTTTAATGCAAATAAGGTCCTTAATACACAAGTAAAGAATATAGTTACTTATTCTCTACTGTAAGAAGTGCCACATTGCCCACTATTTGGGTCCTGTGCCCAGATTGTGACCATGCATGGCAGAGGTGAGATTCCACCAACACCAATTTGCTACACTCTCCAAGAGAGATAATTGTGGTCAGAGGTGGAACTAGGGGAGGGGGTGAGCAGGGTCACTGCCCAGGGAGTAACCTGACAGGGGGCACGGAAATCTCATTTAGTGCATATGGTGCGGCACTGCATTGATTGACCGGTCAATCTGCACTGCTGCCTGTCACAGTGACATCATGATCGGGCACTGTGATCAGCTATAGCACTGACCCAGGTGAGATAGTTCAGCACTTTACAAGGAGGGAACAGATGTTGTGGGTGACAGATGCTGGGGGTAGGCCAAGACTGTTGGCCAGAGTAACGTGGAGACTTACTGCACTCTGCATGCCAATCCTCTCCCTGACATCAGGGGAAGGAAGTGGCCCTGGGGTGTGTGTAGGTATGCCAGATGTCAGTGTATGCATAAGTAAGTATGTCTGTGTAGTGGGAGGTGTAGGGGCGTTAAGCTGGAGGACTTAAAACAGGCACACATCTCACTTCGCTGCGGACAATTTCCCTTTGCATAAGATTCTTGTGATTATGTCAATGATGATCAATAACTGCATCATAACACAGCCGCTCTATACAGAAGATGTACTTGCTCTCAATGGTCATGGAGGTAATACGTCACACAATGTACAGATATAGCAAGGATTATTTCTTCCTCTGGTGCATTATGGCATTATGATGGGAAATGTTGTGAGATTCTGCATTATCAGCATCACTGAATCTTTTGGAAATTAAGTGATATTCTATGTTTTAATGCAATATTATGGATGATCAGCCGGTAAAATAATAAAAGCTTTCTGTATCTGTAGCCATGCTCTACCCATGATGTGCTGAATCAATGACTGCAGAGAGATTCAGAGTGGTAAACATGACTGGAACGCATCTCTAAATAATGGGCAGCAAAGCAGTGCAGAATAGGAGGTGAAAGTATTTAAAATGGAAGACCCTTAGCAGCTGTGTGGGGAGTAGACAGTACAGACTGACCAAGTAAATGGTAAAAGGAGTAACTTCAACATTACTTGGCTTTGTTCTCCACATTGAAGCTTTCCTCCTCTTTACATCACTAATACTGATGCCATGTGTAACCTGTACTGAGAGTTATATAATCTACTGGCCTAGATGAAACCATGTGATGCAAACAGGATCCATCCCACTCCAGATTCATAGAATTGAACCACCTCAACCTTTCATAACAATCACATAGAACTGCAGCTGTGCGCTACTGCACATGTTCTTGTTATGAATGGTAGTAGATGTGGTCCTTGGGTCTTTACTTCATACTGTAGCCACACTCTACTCATGATGTATTGAATCAATGAAAACTTGCATGGTTCAGATCACAGGAAGGGGTAGAGTAGAGATGAAAATGTTCAATGTGAAACCCGTAGCAGCCGGATTGTGTGGAGTCAATAAAACGACAAATACTAAATGGTAAATGAGAAATATACACATTGCTTATCTGTCTCTGTGTAGTAATTTTCATTCTGTTCAACTGTCCTTCAAATTTTCTCTTTTGCAAGAAAAGGAACACATGGCTTCAATATTCACTTCTGTTCTGCAGTCATCCCTCCTAAAATAAAAGTTAAGCATTGCATTGTTATTATGATAATACATACAATAAACCTTGCTCCAAACCATTTGATGCAAAGCAAATCCACCTCCCACCCACAGCTGTGCTCCTTCTAGAGCATGCATGTCAAACTCCAGTCCTCGAGGGTCCCAAACAGGCCAGGTTTTCAGTAGGGATATCCTGAAAACCTGGCCTGTTTGCTGCCCTCGAGGACTGGAGTTTGACATCCTTGTTCTTGAGCTTCTACCACGCAAGTCATCCATGTGAGTGACACTGTACTGCAGTCCTGGTCTGCACACAATCTACTGAATCAATGACATCACACTGTAAAGGCAATCTACAAGATGTATTAGTTGTCCACACTTCCGAAATGTTACTTTTATGTCCAAATCACTTATTCCCATGACCTGATATTTGTATTTGTTATTTATAGGATTTTCACATGTATTACTACTGTGAAACGCTATATACATTAATAGTGCTATTTAAATAAATACATACACATTTATATATAATAATAATAACAGCATGTTCTTTTAAAGCGCTGCTAGTTTTACGTAGCGCTATACAGAGACATTTTGCAGACACAAGTCCCTGCCCCATAGAGCTTACAATCTATGACATTGGTGCCTGAGGCACAGAGGATATGAAGTGACTTGCCCAAGGTCACACACACACAAATATATATACATAAATATATACATATATACACACACACACACACACACACACACACATATATATGAAAACTAACACAGAAAAAAAGAATCCCCTGAATAGCACTCTAACATACACAAATTGTATCAATAAAGGTTTATTAATCACATACACATAAATGGTTAAAATGAGGAGCAGTGGTGACCTACAAAGCTGTTATAAACTGAACCTTAAGGTGTGGGGAAAAATGCTACACTGCAGTAATAAGTACAAAGTATGTAAATAAAGTGTAGAGGCAAGAAATATATGGAAATGAGAACACTCAGACCGGCCGGTCAAGTACTACCTAAGTTGAAGCCCCCTGTGTGAAGTGCTTGTATGAAACTAGTGTATAACTAACAAGCAAATGCTTGTCCGGGGGCTTAACATATAGACAGTTGATAGATGTATTTGAAGTTGCATATTCTGTGCCGTGGATTAATCAGTATACTGAAAGCAACTGAAGATGGTACAGTAGCTGTGATAGGTTGGCCTCATAGCTCCTCCTTCAATGGAGGACTCGGCTCACAGAGCACTTAAATCCCTAAATGCCCACAGAAAAAAATAAGCATGCAGTACTTAAAGTGAAAGTAAAATGAGAAATGAAATAAAATAAACACACACATTGAAAAATCACTCACCCGACTGAGAGCGCCTTCTACAGAGCGCTGTACCACTGCTCAGCTAGCAGCTAAAACTGTCTCATTTTCCCACCATTGAAGTTTACACATGTCCACGCCCCACTCTAACAAGACGCTGTGTACGGAAGCTCGCAGGAGACAAACTAGTGAGAGAAGGTGTAGCTGCTAGCCACACTCCACGAGGTGCATTGTGGGAAATGTAGTTCTTTGCCTTTTAGCTTCTCTGACTGGTTACTGATCACGTGATGTCACTAGGGGCGGGATTAGTGTGTTGCAATGTAACGGCCCGGCTGTATGATTGTCACAGAAGGGGGGAGCCTGAGAATGTCACGGATTTAATTACACATGTAATGATGTAATAACACAGCCATGAACTAAGACAGTATACATATGGTCATGTGATATTTATAATGCATTTATTAACATTATTGTGTGGATTTGGGCTGTTAAACTTGTATGGGATTGTCACTTTAATATCACAGTACCACTACTGTTTTAACATTTATAATGACCTCCTGATTACAGATTATTAGGGACAGACTTAAAAAGGCCTGTGTAAATATTTATTATAGAGTGGCCTCTTTACTTTATAATATCAGGGAGTATCAGACAGGCCTGTGTTTATTTTTAATATACATTAGGGTGACCTGACTCCAGATTATTGGCCTTTCCCTCTGACAAATGCATATTTTCCTATACTGTGTTAATTTTGTTAGAACAAAATAAATATTCATGCGCTAAATGACAGTACCAGTGTGAGTCCCAATAAGAAGTAGTGAGGTAAAAAACCATGGTACCAGCAACATATGTAACTGATGGGGAGGGTGCTAAAATATATGGAGTGTGGCGTCCTGATTGCTAAATGAGGTGTATTATATCATAAGTGCATATAACAATATCCCTCATAGCAATCTATTAAGAACCAACAAGAACTAGGTAGCACAATAATCAGTGCTGCAGTTATAGCCTAATAATAAGTATATATATATATATATATATATATATATATATATATATATATATATATATATATATATATATATATATATATATATATATATATATATATATATATATATATATATACAGTGTTCGACAAACCTATACATTTGCTCGCCCCGGGCGAGTGGATTTAACCCCCGGGCGAGTAAATATTGGCCCAAGCAGCACACGTTTGGTACTAGGTGGCGAGTAGATTTTTTTGTGTGGCGAGTAGATTTTTTGGTGATTTGTCAACCACTGTATATATATATATATATATATATATACTGCTGCGGCCAAGTTTATTCGAGCATTTGCCCGTTCTTGGCCGCAGCAGTAGCCTGGCGCGCGCCCGAGAGTGACGGGCGCGCGCCGAAGCAGCGGAAGAGCGCCCTCCGATCGGGGCGCTCTCCCTACCGCTGCCGGGTCCGCCGGGTCCCCCAGAACCCCCTGCCGCTGTCCCGCGATCGCGGGACACCAGGGCTCCCTCGGGGAGCCCCTGGACGCGCGTGCAGGGGGCGCACGCTCCCGAAGACACGTGACCGCGCGTCTATGACGCGCGGCACGCCGAGGGGCGGCCACTAGCAAGCCGGGAAATCTCCCGGCTTGCGGTACCGGCCACACTCGAATAAAGTGTGTCGGTACTATATATATATATATATATATATATATATATATATATATATATATATATATATATATATATGTAACCCATATTCCCCCACCCAATCGCAGATAGGGTGCATGTGAGGGGAGCTATATGTATTACCCAGTGTGGTGCTTTACCTGTGAGGCTCACAGGAGGCCTGAGCCTCTGCCAATAAGAGCCTGGGGTGTATCCTCCTGAACAATACTATATGGTGCAGCGCCTCCACCTGTGATGGCTCCAAGCAGAGCGGGAGTTGTTCCTCACAGGACAATAATATAATATCACGCACACAGCATATAAAAGAACAGTGACTTTTCTAACAGTAACATAACTATGCATGTCATACATTAAGTGTCTCTCTTCTAGGAGACACAGTAACTCACGTGTCTCGCAGGATGCAACCCCTCACCGTGTACCCACACCATGTCCAACTCCCCACACCACAACCCCACCCCCAAAGTAAGGTATGTGTGTGTGTGACTGCACAGCCACTATGTACTGATTTATAGTTGGTGCACTTATGGATGTTACCTGCCGAGCGCTCCAGCGCTAGGACCTGCAAACAGACTTCGCAAAGGATCCGACGGTGAAGATACGTCAGGGTTACCTTCCAGGGCGATCCCACCCGGTTGGTTGCTGCTGTGCTTGAAGAGGTCTGATCCTAAACCTCTGTAATGGTGCTGCGACAGTCTCTGCTTCCTTCACTTCTCTCTCTCTCTAAAGTGACAGGTTCCTGTACTAGGGCCTGTCCCTGTGACCACCCACCCTCACTAGTGGGAAGTCAGGGCCTCAACTCTAGCCTGGGGATTTCTGGCCTAGGGCAGAATCTCGCAGCTCTCTGCCCACCTTCTTTCCCCCTTTGTCCCCTAAGTCTCACTCACTCACGTGCTTCCCAGTCTGCTTCCTGACTGCACAAAACAATGTATCAAATTCCCTGCTGCAGAGAATCTGCAAGTCTCAGTGGCTGGTTGGTTGCAGGTGACAGGGAACATAGGGCATTCACCAGAGGCTGCTGGGGGATGTAGTCCACTCAGAACCTCTTTCCTATGGGGACTGTGTGCGCGGTCTCTACTGCACCTGTGCAAAGCTGTAGTGGCCACCGCTACACATAACTGCACCTGCGCAACCTACCAGATCTCCTGTACACTTGTAATGGCCACCACTACCCTTGCCAACCTCTGCGTATTGCGCGAACCTCGCACCAAACACAACATGGCCGCTGTGGCTATCTGCGCATGCTCGAGCATCAGGGCCCCCGACGGCGCCGGCACAGATAGCGGCGCCAACTGGGAAAAGTCGCCATCCCCTTCCCCCACTGCCACAGGGGTAAGGCAAGGGGCAAAGGAACATCAGGGAAGCCGGGAGTGGCCCCCTTACATATATATATATATATATTGTGGTTGACAAATCACCCAAAAATCTACTCGCTGAACAAAAAAATCTACTCATCACCTAGCCCCGCCCCAGGCCCGCTTTAAAAAAAATTGAATAAATTCCTAGTAAGAACAACATTCGTTTTTGACATGTTTATTTATTGTATTACATTATACTACAATTAGTCCTTGTTAAGAGTGTGTGTGTGACACAGAGAGAGTGTACGTGTGTGTGTGACACAGAGAGTGTGTGAGACACAGAGAGTGTGTGAGACACAGAGAGTGTGTGAGACACAGAGAGTGTGTGAGATAGGGTGAGGCAGAGGGTGACAGGGTGAGGCAGAGGGTGACAGGGTGAGACAGAGAATGACAGGGTGATACCGAGAGATACAGAGGTTGACAGGGAGAAAATGGGTGACATGGTGTGACACAGGGTGACAGGGTGAGACAGAGGGTGACAGGGTGAGACAGAGGGTGACAGGGGGAAACAGAGGGTGACAGAAAGTGAGACAGAGGGTGACAGAAAGTGAGACAGAGGGCGACAGAAAGTGAGACAGAGGGAAACAGGGTGGGTCACACACACACACACACACACACACACACACACACACACACACACACACACACACACACACACACACACACACACACACACACACACACACACACACACACACACACTCTCCCTCTTACACACACACTCTCTCTCTCCCTCTCACACACACACACACAGACAGACATCAAACCCCTCCCCTCTGCGAGAGCGAGGGTCCGCCCTCACAAATTCCTCTATGCCTCTTATCAGCGGTGCAGACAGGAGATGAAATACAGCAGTGACCGCACGACCCTTCTTTTGGCGATGTTACATATATATACTGATAATAGTAAAAAGCAGAACAAATAATATAAAAAGGCAATTGCTTGCTTGGGAAGTAGCTTCTGCTGGGCCCAATTTGAGGAATCCCTTGTCAGTAGGGCCGCCAGCAGAAATCTTGGGGCCCAGGACAAATGCAAGGATCAGGCCCCCCTCCCTACCCCATAGCACACCTACCATGACATTTTTTTTAGGGCACAACTTTTACTCAAATGGTAGTGTTGCAAGGCCTATTTCACACCTCGCAAACCCCCCCATTTTACACTTTTTTATATTTTTATATATATATAAAAAGAGAGAGAGAGAGAGAGAGACAATCAAGTGGTTTCTTCTTCTCTTAGCCAAAGACGTACTACTCTATGTTCCTTTTCTCATTCTCCTATTTTTGTACCTTGGTATAATTGTATATACATACTTCACAGCATATGTTCCACCAAAGTAACTACGTCAGCGATGACAGCGACCAACAGTGGCACTACTGTGTTTAGGGTTCTACAGTGCACAGCCACCCTACACTACCCATCTGGTATTTCCACAGCCCAGATAGTTGAACAAACTGGCTGTGGTCCATATTACCTCTGACTCCAGCAATGCTTGGACAGTTTCCCCTATCTCTTTCTGCTCAATTTATTGGATACATAGCTTTGGATATATTTCAGCATTCTATGACACTCAGGATAGCGCTCATGATGTCATCAACAACCAGGGGACTCCCAATAGTTGCTATTATGTGATCAATTTTTACTGCACGCAGTCCTGAGTATACTATCAGCTTTGCCACAGTTGAGAGTCTGGCACATTTCTCTGCTGTACAAATGTGTCAGAGAACACATCCAGGCATTCAGTATACATCCCAGTTAGGCAGCGCTTATAGTAAGTGCGACGCGACGGGAGTAACGCTGGCGACTCAAAATTTGGAGCTGGGGAAATCAGATTTTTCAGAGGCTGTCGCCACATGTGACAGCCTCTGAACCAATCAATGCCCATGTCGCCAGCGACATCCCCGAAAGTTAAATTATAACTTTCGCAGGTGACGTCACCCGTCACTTCGCCAGTCGCGTTGCTGGCACTATAAGCATGACCTAGGGGAGGGCCCAGGAGACTCCCATACAACTCTGGAGAGTTTCTCTTAATTAAGGTAACTTTCCACTATGTGTCCTGTTCACAGCAATGCAGTACTAACTACATTTAAGCATGTCTGTAAGATACAAAAGTTAACCCATCATGCACCTTGGCCTAGGGAGGATTTGTTCCTATAAAGTACACCCAGTTTGGCAATGATTTTGGATGTCAGATTATCAATATGCAACTCAAATTTTAAATGGGAGTGAAACCAAATGCCAAGATATTTAAAATTAGTGACACTTTAGTTGGCTTCAATTAATTACTGCATTTATAAAATTCTGCAGAGCATCTAGTAACCTTGTAATATTAAGAGATGGCAGCCTTGGTATGTTATGCCTCTTTTTTCCTGTACACCGCAAAGGATTTTGTGGCCTATTCTAGTAACTCTGAAGTGAGGCAAACCACTTCTAAATAGCTCTCTTTATGTGAATTGGCCTACTTTGCTATGCTGTAAGCCAGGCCTGCACAGTTCCAGTCCTCGAGAGCCGCAAACAGGCCAGGTTTTCAGGATACCCTAACCCTAACTTCTTTCACTGCAGCCATTGTAATCAGACACTGCTAATGGAGGGTATGATACATTCTCTACCACTGAAAGAATATACATCTCAGTGGTAGACGGCTGATAAGAAGCTGTTTCAGTCTGGTTCTGCCAATTCGATCGGTTTAAAAAATCCTCCATTTTCAGGTCTATGTATGTTGATCTGATTTCTTAGGCTTTCAAGACGTTATAGCAGTCCTGTTTTTAGTGCTCATTCTCTCCCCCTTTATCTCTCAACTTTTCTCTCTCCCTTTATCACTCACTCCCCCTTTATCTCCTTCTATATGACCCTTGCCTCACTTCCCCTGACTCAAACTAATCAATCTTTAATCACCTCTCTCTACCTCTTCTCCCTCTCCCACTCCCTTCTCGCTCCCTTCTCTCTCACTCTCCCTTCTCTCCATTTTTTCACGGTATTAGTATCTCAGATTTATTTTGATTTTTGGTGTGCAACATTTTTCCACATTACATAGCACTTGTGAGCAAGACATCCAGTCCAGCCACTGCTGATGGGACACTGTTCTTTCACTGATCGCTATATCTGAGCTATTGGGAAACAATTTTAAACACTATTACATTCTCTGCTCTTTCTCTCAGCTGCTATCTCGGTCATTGTGCCCAGCATATGGCGTCATCAGGCATATTAATGCTTCCAACATCCCAGGAGAAAATGGTTATATTGTTTTGAACAAGGGGCCTATTTCTGATGACTTATTCCTGCATTAGTAATATGTGTCATATATCTTGGCTCAATCAGAGGCTTGGTTGAAAACTGAGCCCCTGATGGAACCACATGTGCTTAAGGTGGGATATCCTGAAAACCTGACCTGTTGGACAGGCTTGAGTACTGGAGTTGAGAACCCCTGTTCAAACATTTATCTTCCTACCAGTACATAGGTAATTTCAAGAAATTAAACAAAAAAAGGTAGAAAAACTTTAAACAGCAAAATAACCATACAGTAACTTGTAAACCTTGAGAAATGCATCTTAATAGGGTCATGTCACACTGAAAATATAGTATTCCCAGGTTTAACCCTTGCATTCATCAGCCAGATATGTTGAGTCTTTAAGTTGCATTCATTGTTTTGAAATAGACTTGGTATTTTATGTCTCTTTTTTCCTGTACACCGTAAAGGATTTTGCAGCCTAGTCTAGAAACTCTGAAGTGAGACAAATCACTTCGAAAGAGCACTCTAGATGCGAATTGGCATGGTTTGCTATGCTGCAAGCCCTTCTCGCATGTCCAATCTGTATCTAAAAAGGCTTTGTACGAAGCTGTTTCAGTCTGGTTCTGCCAATTCGATCGGTTTTAAAAAATCCTTCATTTTCAGTGTATGTTGATCTGATTTCTTAGGCTTTAAAAACATTAAAGCAGTCCTGTTTTAAGAGCTCATTCTCTCCCCCTTTCTCTCTCCCTTTATCACTCACTCCCCCTTTATCTCTCTCGATATGACCCTTGCCTTACTTCCCCGACTAAAACTGCCCCCTCTTTAAACACCACTCTTTACCTCTGCTCTCTCTCCCTCTCCCTTCTCTCTCCCTCTCCCTTCTCTCTCATTTTCCCTTCTATCTCACATTCCCTTCTCTCTCACTTTCCCTTCTCTCCATTTTTTCACCCTGACTCCCACTCTATTTCTTTCACTCAACCCGTCTCTTGCTCTCACACATACTCCCAAAGAGTAACCCTAGAAAATACAAGAGATATCTAGAAATCTAATTGCAAGGTAATAAGTCACATTAAGTGAAATGCACAATGGAATAGTCCCCCCCTTTTTTTTAAAAAACGGTAGATTCCTTACATTTTAGCTATTTGCACTTCTATATTTGTAACACTGGTAATTGCTATAATAACACTGTTACTTTTTTTTAGTTTGTACATGCACACACACACAATTAAATGACCTACTGTATCTCAGTACCTCAGATAGACACAGACACACACACACGCCTATGCAGTAAGCGTTCATAAGCCACTTATCAAGCACTTAATGCCTACTGCTATTCAGTAAGCAGTGATAGTGGGTGATAAGGCGGGAAGGTTGGAAGAGATCACGTGCCACTACATGGGTATTCTGAAGTATACACAGCGTGAAGTGTTCGAATAAAGGCCGCTGCTGCTGCAGCTGTACATTCATATGTGCAATAATGAAAGAAAAATCAATGGCGTCTATCCTCATACAATGAGTTTTGGATTCAAATAAGGCATTTCATAGCACAAGGAGAAAAACATATTAGTTAGTAATTTTGCATTTAAAATGGGAAATGCTCAATAATATAATAATATAATTTATAATAATATAATATAGGTCCCTGCCCCATGGAGCTTACAATCTATGTTTTTGGTGCCTGAGGCACAGGGAGATAAAGTGACTTGCCCAAGGTCACAAGGATCTGACACCAGGAATTGAACCAGGCCCCAGGCTTCAAACTCTCAGTGCCACTCAGTGTCTTTTACTCACTGAGCCACTCCCTCTCCACAAGAGTGCAAGAGTGCAAGAGTGCAAGAGAGCAAGAAAGCAAGAAAGAAAGAAAGCAACTGTCTATACTTCCTAATGTGTGGATTCAGAACCACAAACATGAAAAAATATATAATTAAGCAATAATTAAGAGCGGAGAGAAAAATACTAAAATAATTCAGTCAATTCATAGTGAATTAAAAGAAATTAGAGAATTAGTACATGTAAAATATTTTTATTTGTTAAGAATAGATTGATTTAAGATGACACACACACATACACACACACACACACACAATTAAATGACATATCCCTGGACCTCAGACACACACACTGACATTACAATAAGCAGAATAGATACATTTAGTTTTTGTTACAATTTGTCTCACTCCCAGTTGTAAGACATCAATCATTGTAAACTCTTGAACTCCAGGATGAGTTTGCAGCAAAGCTTCATGGGCACTGTAGTTTTTTTGTCTCTGCTACAAATTCTCTAATTGGTCACTGATCATGTGATGTCAGATGGGCCTGGGCTTCAATTCAAAGTGTTTAACCGAGTGGTGTGTGTCTCAAATACAGTAAGTTGCTTTATTTTTTTATCTCTGGGAATCTTCTGTGATTAAAGAGGGTCTGTTACTGAAAAAGCACAAAGCTGCTGATTACTTTCTGTTTAATAGAGAAATATTCATAAGGTATCAGTGTTTATTTGAGATGTGTCTGTACCTGAAAGGCTCAACCACCCCTGTTTGTGGGGCTCTTGTGTATGAAATAGCCCAGAGCAACTACCCCTAGAGATAATATACACACATACACACCCACATACTGTAATGTGTGTGTGTGTGTGTGTGTGTGTGTTTGTGTGTGTGTGTGTGTTTGTGTGTGTGTGTGTGTGTGTGTGTGTGTGTGTGTGTGTGTGTGTGTGTGTGTATATCCACTTTTTATTGTCTCTATAAGAGTTCTGATAAAGATTGTAAATACTGTAAATGTTTATCAGTTGATCAAAAAAGATTTGATCAGAAGAGTTGCCCTGTAAATTATCTATTCAGAGCAGCAATACCAGTATATATGTTAGACAGTGATTGTGGTTTGAATGGTGAATTTTGCAAGTATCTATCTGCGAGTTAATAACATACAAAACATTTACAGACCTGCTGTTATTACTCTGTGAGTTATGATATGATCTCAAACTGTGATTTTTGCCAACATTTGTTTGCTAGCTAGCCACATACAAATCAATTACAGACCTGCTGTTATTACTCTGAGAGTCATGATATGATGATATATGGCAAGAGATCCAAATAATCCTCATCCTATTTACATATCAGCCACAAAAAGGGATTTTTAATAATGTATATGTGTTTTTAATTATCTATGTAGAATTAATAAAATTTTATTATTTTCTGATATCCGCAGTGATTCTGGCCAACCTGACAGATCTGCAGTAATATACTGCAAGACCAATTGTTGTCTACCTTTACCATACGAATGACAATAGAGTGCTGTATATAAGGGGAACTCTTCTGATCAAATCTTTTTTGATCAACTCTGATAAACATTATATCTATACCCCTTGAGCACCTGTCGTTTGATCCTATATACCTATTCATAATGGTGATTGCGGTCACATTCACGTACTTTAAATACTGTACATGTTAATTTTTCTTTGGTTTGAAATATGGTATTCATTGGTTTATCATCAACCAGCCCTGTTTGTGGGTGGCTCTTTGCATAGTTCTGTGTATTCTCTGTGTTTTTTCTGTTAAGTTTGCTGAGTAACCTTGTGATATAAAGAGATGGCAGCCTTAGTTTGTTATGCCTCTTTTTTTCCCTGTAAACCTCAATGGCTTTTGCGGCCTATCCTAGCCACTCTGAAGTGAGACAAACCGCTTCTAAAGAGTACTCTAGATGCAAATGTAAATAAAAAGTATAATAGAATTTGAACACATGGCTGCTCAACGCAAGTCCTTAAGCCACGAAACATGTCTGAATTTCAGGATTTTCCAGCTTCAGCACAAGTGGCTCAAACAGAGGCTTGTTTGAAGACAGAGACCCTGATTGAGCCACCTGTGCTGAAGCAGGGACTGATTAAAGCATCTGTGTTGAAGCTTGGATATCCTGAACACCTGACCTCCCTTCTCTCTCTCCCTTTCCCTTCTCTCTCTTTCCATTCTCAACCTCTCCCTCTCCCTTCTCTCTCTCTCTCCCTCTCCCTTCTCTCTCTCCCCCTCCCTTCTCTCTCCCTCTCCCTTATAACTCCCTCGTCATTCCCTCTCCCTCTCCCTTCTCTCTCTCAACCATTCCTTTCTCTCTCACCCTCTTCCTTCTCTCTGTCTCTCCCTCTCTCTTCTCTCTCTCGCCCTTCTCTCTCCTCTCTCCCTCTCCCTTCTCTCTCCCTCTCCCTTCTCTCTCCCTTTTCCTTGTCACTCCCTCATCACTCTCTCTCTCTCCCTCTCTCTCTCTCTCTCTCTCTCTCTCTCTCTCTCTCTCTCTCTCTCTCTCTCTCTCTCTCTCTCTCTCTCTCTCTCTCTCTCTCTCCCTTCTCCATCTTCCTTCTTCTCCATCTCCCTTCTCTCTACATCTACCTTCTCTCTCTCCGTATCCCTTCTCTCTCTCCCTATCCCTTCTCTCTCTCCCTATCCCTTCTCTCTCTCCCTCTTCCTTCTCTCTCCCTATCCCTTGTCGCTCCCTCTCCCTTGTTTCTACCTCTCCCTTGTCTCTCCATTCTCTCTCCCTCTTCCTTCTCTCTCCCTCTTCCTTCTCTCTCCCTCTTCCTTCTCTCTCCCTCTTCCTTCTCTCTCCCTCTTCCTTCTCTCTCCCTCTTCTTTCTCTCTCCCTCTTCTTTCTCTCTCCCTCTTCCTTCTCTCTCCATCTTCCTTCTCTCTCCATCTTCCTTCTCTCTCCCTCTTCCTTCTCTCTCCCTTTCCATTCTCTCTCCCTTTTCCTTTCCCCTCCCTTTTCCTTCTCTCTCCCTCTCCCTTCTCTCTCCCTCCTCTCTTCCTTGTCACCCCCTTCTCTCTCCCTATCCCTTCTCTCTCCCTTTCCTTCTCTCTCCCTTTTCCTTCTCTCTCCCTTTCCCTTCTCTCTCCCTTTTCTTTCTCTCTCCCTTTTCTTTCTCTCTCCCTTCTCTCTCCCTTCTCTCTCCCTTTTCTCACTCCCTTCTCTATCCCTCTGCCTTCTCTCTCCCTTCTCTCTCCCTATCCCTTCTCTCTCCCTCTTCCTTCTCTCTCCCTCTTCCTTCTCTCTCCCTCTTCCTTCTCTCTCCCTTTCCAATCTCTCTCCCTTTTCCTTGTCTCTCCATTCTCTCCCTTTTCCTTTCCCCTCCCCTTTCCTTCGCTCTCCCTCTCCCTTCTCTCTCTCTCCACTCCCTTCTCTCTCTCTCTCCCCCTCCCTTCTCTCTCCCTCTCCCTTATAACTCCCTCATAATTCCCTCTACCTCTCTCTCTCCCTCTCCCTTCTCTCTCTCTCCCTTTCCCTTCTCTCTCACCCTCTTCCTTCTGTCTGTCTCTCCCTCTCCCTTCTCTCTCTCTCCCTTCTCTCTCTCCTCTCTCCCTCTCCCTTCTCTCTCCCTCTCCCTTCTCTCTCCCTTTTCCTTGTCACTCCCTCATCACTCTCTTTCTCTCCCTTCTCTCTCTCTCTCCCTTCTCTCTCTCCCTCTTCCTTCTCTCTCCCTATCCCTTGTCGCTCACTCTCCCTTGTTTCTACCTCTCCCTTGTCTCTCCATTCTCTCTCCCTCTTCCTTCTCTCTCCCTCTTCCTTCTCTCTCCCTCTTCCTTCTCTCTCCCTCTTCCTTCTCTCTCCATCTTCCTTCTCTCTCCCTCTTCCTTCTCTCTCCCTTTTCCTTTCCCCTCCCTTTTCCTTCTCTCTCCTTCTCTCTCCCTTCTCTCTCCCTCCTCTCTCCCGTGTCACTCCATTCTCTCTCCCTCTCCCTTCTCTCTCCCTATCCCTTCTCTCTCCCTTTCCTTGTCGCTCCCTCTCCCTTGTTTCTACCTCTCCCTTGTCTCTCCATTCTCTCTTCCTTTTCCTTCTCTCTCCCTTTTCCTTCTATCTCCCTTTCCTTCTCTCTCCCTTTTCCTTCTCTCTCCCTTTCCCTTCTCTCTCCCTTTTCTTTCTCTCTCCCTTCTCCATATCCACATTTATTGACTATAAGAGTTCTGATAAAGATTGTAAGTACTGTAACTTGTAATGTTTATGCGGTTAGAAATATGGTATTCATTGGTTTATCATCAACCAGCCCTGTTTGTGGGTGGCTCTTGTGTATGAAATAGTCCATAGCACCTACCCCTAGAGATAATGTACACATACACACCCACATACTGTAATGTGTGTGTGTGTGTGTGTGTGTATATCCACATTTATTGTCTACAAGGGTACTGATAAAGATTGTAAGTACTGTAACTTGTAATGTTTATGCAGTTTGAAATATGGTATTAATTGGTTTATCATCAACCAGCCCTGTTTGTGGGGCTCTTTTGTGTGAAATAGCCCAGAGCACCTACCCCTAGAGATAATGTACACATATACACCCACATACTGTAATGTGTGTGTTTATATCCACATTTATTGTCTATAAGAGTTCTGATAAAGATTGTAAGTACTGTAACTTGTAATGTTTATGTGGTTTTAAATATGGTATTCATTGGTTTATCATCAACCAGCCCTGTTTGTGGGGCTCTTGTGTATGAAATTCCCCAGAGCACCTACCCCCTTTATTGTCTCCATAAGAGTTCTGTTAAAGATTGTAAATACTGTGAATGTTAATGTTTCTGTGGTTTGAAATTTGGTATTCATTGGTTTATCATCAACCAGTTCTGTTTGTGGGTGGCTCTTTGCATTGTTCTGTGTATTCTCTGTGTTTTTCTGTTATGTTTGCTGAGTAACCTTGTGATATAAAGAGATGGCAGCCTTGGTTTGTTATGCCTCTTTTTTCCTGTACACAGCAAAAGATTTTGCGGCCTATTCTAATCACTCTTAAGTGAGACAAACCGCTTCTAAAGAGCACTCTAGATGCAAATGTAAATAATAGGTATCATAGAATTTGAACACATGGCTGCTCAACTCAAGTCCTTAATCCCCCAAACTGGTCTGCATTTCAGGATTTTACAGCTTCAGCACAATTTTACAGCTTCAGCACAAGTGGCTCAAACAGAGGCTTGTTTGAAGACAGAGACCCTGATTGAGCCACCTGTGCTGAAGCAGGGACTGATTAAAGCATCTGTGTTGAAGCTTGGATATCCTGAACACCTGACCTCCCTTCTCTCTCTCCCTTTCCCTTCTCTCTCTCTCCCTTCTCAACCTCTCCCTCTCCCTTCTCTCTCTCTCCCTCTCCCTTCTCTCTCTCTCTCCCTCTCCATTCTCTCTCTCTCCCCCTCCCTTCTCTCTCCCTCTCCCTTATAACTCCCTCGTCATTCCCTCTCCCTTCTCTCTCTCTCCCTTTCCCTTCTCTCTCACCCTCTTCCTTCTCTCTCCCTCTCCCTCTCCCTTCTCTCTCTCTCCCTTCTCTCTCTCCTCTCTCCCTCTCCCTTTTCTCTCCCTCTCCCTTCTCTCTCCCTTTTCCTTGTCACTCCCTCATCACTCTCTCTCTCCCTTCTCTCTCTCTCTCTCTCTCTCTCTCTCTCTCCCTTCTCTCTCTCTCCCTTCTCCATCTTCCTTCTTTCTCCATCTCCCTTCTCTCTACATCTACCTTCTCTCTCTCCGTATCCCTTCTCTCTCTCCGTATCCCTTCTCTCTCTCCGTATCCCTTCTCTCTCTCTCCCTATCCCTTCTCTCTCTCCCTATCCCTTTTCTCTCTCCCTCTTCCTTCTCTCTCCCTATCCCTTGTCGCTCCCTCTCCCTTGTTTCTACCTCTCCCTTGTCTCTCCATTCTCTCTCCCTCTTCCTTCCCTCTCCCTCTTCCTTCTCTCCCCATCTTCCTTCTCTCTCCATCTTCCTTCTCTCTCCCTATCCCTTCTCTCTCCCTCTTCCTTCTCTCTCCCTCTTCCTTCTCTCTCCCTTTCCAATCTCTCTCCCTTTTCCTTGTCTCTCCATTCTCTCCCTTTTCCTTTCCCCTCCCCTTTCCTTTGCTTTCCCTCTCCCTTCTCTCTCTCTCCACTCCCTTCTCTCTCTCTCTCTCTCTCTCTCTCTCTCTCTCTCTCTCTCTCTCTCCCTCTCCCTCTCCCTCTCCCTCTCCCTCTCCCTCTCCCTCTCCCTCTCCCTCTCCCTCTCCCTCTCCCTCTCCCTCTCCCTCTCCCTCTCCCTCTCCCTCTCCCTCTCCCTCTCCCTCTCCCTCTCCCTCTCCCTCTCTCTCCCTCCCTTCTCTCTCTCTCTCCCTTATAACTCCCTCATCATTCCCTCTACTCTCTCTCTCTCCCTCTCCCTTCTCTCTCTCTCCCTTTCCCTTCTCTCTCACCCTCTTCCTTCTCTCTGTCTATCCCTCTCCCTTCTCTCTCTCTCCCTCTCCCTCCTCTCTCCCTTTTCCTTGTCACTCCCTCATCACTCTCTTTCTCTCCCTTCTCTCTCTCTCTCCCTTCTCTCTCTCCCTCTTCCTTCTCTCTCCCTATCCCTTGTCACTCCCTCTCCCTTGTTTCTACCTCTCCCTTCTCTCTCCCTCTCCCTCCTCTCTCCCTTTTCCTTGTCACTCCCTCATCACTCTCTCTCTCCCTTCTCTCTCTCTCTCTCTCTCTCTCCCTTCTCTCTCTCTCCCTTCTCCATCTTCCTTCTTTCTCCATCTCCCTTCTCCCTACATCTACCTTCTCTCTCTCCGTATCCCTTCTCTCTCTCCCTATCCCTTCTCTCTCTCCCTATCCCTTCTCTCTCTCCCTATCCCTTTTCTCTCTCCCTCTTCCTTCTCTCTCCCTATCCCTTGTCGCTCCCTCTGCCTTGTTTCTACCTCTCCCTTGTCTCTCCATTCTCTCTCCCTCTTCCTTCCCTCTCCCTCTTCCTTCCCTCTCCCTCTTCCTTCTCTCTCCATCTTCCTTCTCTCTCCATCTTCCTTCTCTCTCCATCTTCCTTCTCTCTCCCTCTTCCTTCTCTCTCCCTCTTCCTTCTCTCTCCCTCTTCCTTCTCTCTCCCTTTCCATTCTCTCTCCCTTTTCCTTTCCGCTCCCCTTTCCTTCTCTCTCCCTCTCCCTTCTCTCTCCCTCCTCTCTCCCTTGTCACCCCCTCCTCTCTCCCTCTCCCTTCTCTCTCCCTATCCCTTCTCTCTCCCTTTCCTTGTCTCTCCTTCTCCCTTGTCTCTCCCTCTCCCTTGTCTCTCCATTCTCTCTCCCTTTTCCTTCTCTCTCCCTTTTCCTTCTCTCTCCCTTTTCCTTCTCTCTCCCTTTCCCTTCTCTCTCCCTTTTCTTTCTCTCTCCCTTTTCTCACTCCCTTCTCTATTCCTCTGCCTTTCTCTCCCTTCTCTCTCCCTATCCCTTCTCTCTCCCTCTTCCTTCTCTCTCCCTCTTCCGTCTCTCTCCCTTTCCATGCTCTCTCCCTTTTCCTTATCTCTCCATTCTCTCCCTTTTCCTTTCCCCTCCCCTTTCCTTCGCTCTCCCTCTCCCTTCTCTCTCTCTCCACTCCCTTCTCTATCTCCCCCTCCCTTCTCTCTCCCTCTCCCTTATAACTCCCTCGTCATTCCCTCTCCCTCTCCCTTCTCTCTCTCAACCATTCCTTTCTCTCTCACCCTCTTCCTTCTCTCTGTCTCTCCCTCTCTCTTCTCTCTCTCTCCCTTCTCTCTCTCCCTCTCCCTTCTCTCTCCCTCTCCCTTCTCTCTCCCTTTTCCTTGTCACTCCCTCATCACTCTCTCTCCCTTCTCTCTCTCTCTCTCTCTCTCTCTCTCTCTCTCTCTCTCTCTCTCTCTCCTCCATCTTCCTTCTTCTCCATCTCCCTTCTCTCTACATCTACCTTCTCTCTCTCCCTATCCCTTCTCTCTCTCCCTCTTCCTTCTTTCTCTCCCTCTTCCTTCTCTCTCTCCCTCTTCCTTCTCTCTCCCTATCCCTTGTCGCTCCCTCTCCCTTGTTTCTACCTCTCCCTTGTCTCTCCATTCTCTCTCCCTCTTCCTTCTCTCTCCCTCTTCCTTCCCTCTCCCTCTTCCTTCTCTCCCCATCTTCCTTCTCTCTCCATCTTCCTTCTCTCTCCATCTTCCTTCTCTCTCCATCTTCCTTCTCTCTCCATCTTCCTTCCCTCTCCCTCTTCCTTCTCTCCCCATCTTCCTTCTCTCTCCATCTTCCTTCTCTCTCCCCCTCCCTTCTCTCTCCCTCTCCCTTATAACTCCCTCGTCATTCCCTCTCCCTTCTCTCTCTCCCTTTCCCTTCTCTCTCACCCTCTTCCTTCTCTCTCCCTCTCCCTCTCCCTTCTCTCTCTCCCTTCTCTCTCTCCTCTCTCCCTCTCCCTTCTCTCTCCCTCTCCCTTCTCTCTCCCTCTCCCTTCTCAATCCCTTTTCCTTGTCACTCCCTCATCACTCTCTCTCTCTCCCTTCTCTCTCTCTCCCTTCTCCATCTTCCTTCTTTCTCCATCTCCCTTCTCTCTACATCTACCTTCTCTCTCTCCGTATCCCTTCTCTCTCTCCCTATCCCTTCTCTCTCTCCCTATCCCTTCTCTCTCTCCCTCTTCCTTCTCTCTCCCTATCCCTTGACGCTCCCTCTCCCTTGTTTCTACCTCTCCCTTGTCTCTCCATTCTCTCTCCCTCTTCCTTCCCTCTCCCTCTTCCTTCTCTCCCCATCTTCCTTCTCTCCCCATCTTCCTTCTCTCTCCATCTTCCTTCTCTCTCCATCTTCCTTCTCTCTCCATCTTCCTTCTCTCTCCATCTTCCTTCTCTCTCCATCTTCCTTCTCTCTCCATCTTCCTTCTCTCTCCCTTTCCATTCTCTCTCCCTTTTCCTTTCCCCTCCCTTTTCCTTCTCTCTCCCTCTCCCTTCTCTCTCCCTCCTCTCTCCCTTGTCACCCCCTTCTATCTCCCTCTCCCTTCTCTCTCCCTATACCTTCTCTCTCCCTCTTCCTTCTCTCTCCCTCTTACTTCTCTCTCCCTTTCCATGCTCTCTCCCTTTTCCTTATCTCTCCATTCTCTCCCTTTTCCTTTCCCCTCCCCTTTCCTTCGCTCTCCTTCTCCCTTCTCTCTCTCTCTCCACTCCCTTCTCTCTCTCTCTCCCCTCCCTTCTCTCTCCCTCTCCCTTATAACTCCCTCGTCATTCCCACTACCTCTCTCTCTCCCTCTCCCTTCTCTCTCTCTCCCTTTCCCTTCTCTCTCACCCTCTTCCTTCTCTCTGTCTCTCCCTCTCCCTTCTCTCTCTCTCCCTTCTCTCTCTCCTCTCTCCCTCTCCCTTCTCTCTCCCTCTCCATGCTCTCTCCCTTTTCCTTATCTCTCCATTCTCTCCCTTTTCCTTTCCCCTCCCCTTTCCTTCGCTCTCCCTCTCCCTTCTCTCTCTCTCCACTCCCTTCTCTCTCTCTCTCCCCCTCCCTTCTCTCTCCCTCTCCCTTATAACTCACTCGTCATTCCCTCTACCTCTCTCTCTCCCTCTCCCTTCTCTCTCTCCCTTCTCTCTCTCCCTTTCCCTTCTCTCTCACCCTCTTCCTTCTCTCTGTCTCTCCCTCTCCCTTCTCTCTCTCTCCCTTCTCTCTCTCCTCTCTCCCTCTCCCTTCTCTCTCCCTTCTCTCTCCCTTTTCCTTGTCACTCCCTCATCACTCTCTCTCTCTCCCTCTCTCTCTCTCTCTCCCTTCTCTCTCTCTCCCCCTCCCTTCTCTCTCCCTCTCCCTTATAACTCCCTCGTCATTCCCTCTACCTCTCTCTCTCTCTCTCTCTCTCCCTCTCCCTTCTCTCTCTCTCCCTTTCCCTTCTCTCTCACCCTCTTCCTTCTCTCTGTCTCTCCCTCTCCCTTCTCTCTCTCTCCCTTCTCTCTCTCCTCTCTCCCTCTCCCTTCTCTCTCCCTCTCCATGCTCTCTCCCTTTTCCTTATCTCTCCATTCTCTCCCTTTTCCTTTCCCCTCCCCTTTCCTTCGCTCTCCCTCTCCCTTCTCTCTCTCTCCACTCCCTTCTCTCTCTCTCTCCCCCTCCCTTCTCTCTCCCTCTCCCTTATAACTCCCTCGTCATTCCCTCTACCTCTCTCTCTCCCTCTCCCTTCTCTCTCTCCCTTCTCTCTCTCTCCCTTTCCCTTCTCTCTCACCCTCTTCCTTCTCTCTGTCTCTCCCTCTCCCTTCTCTCTCTCTCCCTTCTCTCTCTCCTCTCTCCCTCTCCCTTCTCTCTCCCTTCTCTCTCCCTTTTCCTTGTCACTCCCTCATCACTCTCTCTCTCTCCCTCTCTCTCTCTCTCTCTCCCTTCTCTCTCTCTCCCTTCTCCATCTTCCTTCTTTCTCCATCTCCCTTCTCTCTACATCTACCTTCTCTCTCTCTGTATCCCTTCTCTCTCTCCGTATCCCTTCTCTCTCTCCCTATCCCTTCTCTCTCTCCCTATCCCTTTTCTCTCTCCCTCTTCCTTCTCTCTCCCTATCCCTTGTCGCTCCCTCTGCCTTGTTTCTACCTCTCCCTTGTCTCTCCATTCTCTCTCCCTCTTCCTTCCCTCTCCCTCTTCCTTCTCTCTCCATCTTCCATCTCTCTCCATCTTCCTTCTCTCTCCATCTTCCTTCTCTCTCCCTTTTCCTTTCTGCTCCCTTTTCCTTCTCTCTCCCTCTCCCTTCTCTCTCCCTCCTCTCTCCCTTGTCACCCCCTCCTCTCTCCCTCTCCCTTCTCTCTCCCTATCCCTTCTCTCTCCCTTTCCTTGTCTCTCCATTCTCTCCCTTTTCCTTTCCCCTCCCCTTTCCTTTGCTTTCCCTCTCCCTTCTCTCTCTCCACTCCCTTCTCTCTCTCTCTCTCTCTCTCTCTCTCCCTCCCTTCTCTCTCTCTCTCCCTTATAACTCCCTCATCATTCCCTCTACTCTCTCTCTCTCCCTCTCCCTTCTCTCTCTCTCCCTTTCCCTTCTCTCTCACCCTCTTCCTTCTCTCTGTCTATCCCTCTCCCTTCTCTCTCTCTCCCTTCTCTCTCTCCTCTCTCCCTCTCCCTTCTCTCTCCCTCTCCCTCCTCTCTCCCTTTTCCTTGTCACTCCCTCATCACTCTCTTTCTCTCCCTTCTCTCTCTCTCTCTCCCTTCTCTCTCTCCCTCTTCCTTCTCTCTCCCTCTCCCTTGTTTCTACCTCTCCCTTCTCTCTCCCTCTCCCTCCTCTCTCCCTTTTCCTTGTCACTCCCTCATCACTCTCTCTCTCCCTTCTCTCTCTCTCTCTCTCTCTCTCTCTCTCTCTCTCTCTCTCCCTTCTCTCTCTCTCCCTTCTCCATCTTCCTTCTTTCTCCATCTCCCTTCTCTCTACATCTACCTTCTCTCTCTCCGTATCCTTCTCTCTCTCCGTATCCCTTCTCTCTCTCCCTATCCCTTCTCTCTCTCCCTATCCCTTTTCTCCCTCCCTCTTCCTTCTCTCTCCCTATCCCTTGTCGCTCCCTCTGCCTTGTTTCTACCTCTCCCTTGTCTCTCCATTCTCTCTCCCTCTTCCTTCCCTCTCCCTCTTCCTTCCCTCTCCCTCTTCCTTCTCTCTCCATCTTCCTTCTCTCTCCATCTTCCTTCTCTCTCCATCTTCCTTCTCTCTCCCTCTTCCTTCTCTCTCCCTCTTCCTTCTCTCTCCCTCTTCCTTCTCTCTCCCTTTCCATTCTCTCTCCCTTTTCCTTTCCGCTCCCCTTTCCTTCTCTCTCCCTCTCCCTTCTCTCTCCCTCCTCTCTCCCTTGTCACCCCCTCCTCTCTCCCTCTCCCTTCTCTCTCCCTATCCCTTCTCTCTCCCTTTCCTTGTCTCTCCCTCTCCCTTGTCTCTCCATTCTCTCTCCCTTTTCCTTCTCTCTCCCTTTTCCTTCTCTCTCCCTTTTCCTTCTCTCTCCCTTTCCCTTCTCTCTCCTTTTC
>NW_027454110.1:60000-102110 GCF_040206685.1 Ascaphus truei | reverse complement strand
AGTTACGACCAGCGGCGGGGGGGCGGGGGGGGGGGACTAAGTTAACCCAGTCTGTGCCGGAGCGGCCCGCACTGCCGTTATAGGAGGTGCCTGGGACTTCTCATGTTAACCCTTCGGGGGCGGCGGGGGGGCAGGGACCGCAGCAGGAATGTAATACGTTAAGATACAGTGAGGTACACATCCTGGGGAGGGAGGGGGGGGGGGTTTATTTTATTTAATGCGCCTCTGGCAGTGCAGGGGTTAATGGAGAGGCCACCTCTCGCCCCCCCCGGCGTCCGAGAGATGTGGGCGCCGTGGGTTTATACTACTGATTTTACACCGGCCTAACCACGCGCGGCCTGCGTTATCGCCACGGAGAACCTTCCCCGGGCACGGGGTTAACCCCCGGAGGCGGTGCGGGTACAGGCATCGCTGCACGACCCCTTGTGTCCCGTCCCCTTGCGGGGCGACACGGGGCGTCCCCTTGCGGGGCGACGCGGCCCTGTGAGCGCGAAGAACTCTGCAGCCGCCAGGGAGGAAAATAAACGTTTCAATCATTTCACTGGAACCCCCCCCCCCCCCCCCGAATCTCCAGCACAATCCCCCCCCCCCCCCGTTATTAATTTGTGTATATTTTCTTCCCTCCGCGCTTAATTTATTGACTAGTCTGTAATTTATTCCCCCCCCCCCCCCCCGTTCCTGACTGTTCTCCCCACTGCTTGTGGGTGTGATATTATTATACACACGAGGTGAGGCACCTTGGGCTGTATAGGGGGGGTTGTGTATTGTGTGTCCCCCCCCCCCGCGGGGGGCCCTGTCTGTATATATTGTGTTATAGGCATGTGAGTTTCATTCTTATTTTTTAAACAGCTATATTTTTGTTCCCCGCGGTTTGTTTTCCTTTGTAGCTGTTACCCAGGGAATAACTGCAAAGTGTTTGTGTTTGTGATCTGTCTTTCTACCTTCTCTCCCCCTCCCGCCCCCCATCACGTACACACTCTCCCCCCCATCACGTACACTCTCCCCCCCATCACGTACACACTCTCCCCCCCCATCACGTACACTCTCCCCCCCACCCCATCACGTACACTCTCCCCCCCACCCCATCACGTACACTCTCCCCCCCACCCCATCACGTACACACTCTCCCCCCCCATCACGTACACACTCTCCCCCCCATCACGTACACACTCTCCCCCCCCATCACGTACACACTCTCCCCCCCCATCACGTACACTCTCCCCCCCCACCCCATCCGTACACTCTCCCCCCCACCCCATCACGTACACTCTCCCCCCACCCCATCACGTACACTCTCCCCCCCACCCCATCACGTACACTCTCCCCCCCACCCCATCACGTACACTCTCCCCCCCACCCCATCACGTACACTCTCCCCCCCATCACGTGTACACTCTCCCCCCCATCACGTACACACTCTCCCCCCCATCACGTACACTCTCCCCCCCATCACGTACACTCTCCCCCCCATCACGTACACTCTCCCCCCATCACGTACACACTCTCCCCCCCATCACGTACACACTCTCCCCCCCCATCACGTACACTCTCCACCCCACCCCATCACGTACACACTCTCCCCCCCATCACGTACACTCTCCCCCCCATCACGTACACACTCTCCCCCCCCATCACGTACACACTCTCCCCCCCCATCACGTACACACTCTCCCCCCCCATCACGTACACACTCTCCCCCCCCATCACGTACACACTCTCCCCCCCCATCACGTACACTCCCCCCCATCACGTACACACTCTCCCCCCCCATCACGTACACACTCTCCCCCCCATCACGTACACACTCTCCCCCCCCATCACGTACACACTCTCCCCCCCCATCACGTACACACTCTCCCCCCCCATCACGTACACTCCCCCCCATCACGTACACACTCTCCCCCCCCATCACGTACACACTCTCCCCCCCATCACGTACACTCTCCCCCCCCACCCCATCACGTACACTCTCCCCCCCACCCCATCACGTACACTCCCCCCATCACGTACACTCCCCCCATCACGTACACTCTCCCCCCCGTCACGTACACTCTCCCCCCCACCCCATCACGTACACTCTCCCCCACCCCATCACGTACACTCTCCCCCCCACCCCATCACGTACACTCTCCCCCCCACCCCATCACGTACACTCCCCCCATCACGTAAACTCTCCCCCCGTCACGTACACTCTCCCCCCCGTCACGTACACTCTCCCCCCGTCACGTACACTCTCCCCCCACCCCATCACGTACACTCTCCCCCCCATCACGTACACACTCTCCCCCCCATCACGTACACACTCTCCCCCCCATCACGTACACTCTCCCCCCCACCCCATCACGTACACTCTCCCCCCACACGCGCCTCCTCTCCCCCCACTCCCTCCCACACGCGCCTCCTCTCCCCCCACTCCCTCCCACACGCGCCTCCTCTCCCCCCTCTCCCTCCCACACGCGCCTCCTCTCCCCCCTCTCCCTCCCACACGCACCTCTCCCCCCCCCGCACCTCTCCCCCCCCCACACTCACTTCCTCCTCTCTCCCCCCTCCTCAGACGCTTCCTCCTCTCCCCCCCCCCCCAAAGCTTCCTTCTCTATCCCCCCACACGCTTCCTTCGCTCCCCCCTCCTTTACACACACGCCTCCTCCCCCCCCTCCACACACACACGCCTCCCCCCCTCCTTCACACACACGCCTCCCCCCCTTCTCACACACACGCTTCCTCTCTCTCTCCCCCCCCCCCCTCGTCTTTACATTCCCACCCCCCCAGGAGGGGTGTGAGGGTGGGTTTGAAATAAACCGTTTAGAAATAACGCCAGTAACGCGTGTGTCTTGGACTGTGCTTCTTGTACATTGTGTGAATGGCGGCGTTAACGCTTCTCCCAAAGGTTTCCTTATTGCCCAGCGCTGCCGCGTACAGCGACAAGACAAACGCATACAATAGTACTTCTCCCCGGAGACCCCGCCTGGGGGAGACCCCGCCTGGGGGAGGCCCCGCCTGGGGGAGGCCCCGCCTGGGGAGAGGCCCCGCCTGGGGAGAGGCCCCGCCTGGGGAGGACCCCGTCTGGGGAGAGGCCCCGTCTGGGGAGAGGCCCCGCCTGGGGGAGGCCCCGCCTGGGGAGAGGCCCCGCCCCGGGAGAGGCCCCGCCTGTGGGAGAGACCCCGCCCTGGGAGAGGCCCCGCCCCGGGAGAGGCCCCGCCTGTGGGAGAGACCCCGCCCTGGGTGAGGCCCCGCCCTGGGGAGGCCCCGTCTTGTTTCGCACACGGGGGCTATTTTCAGCGTTCCTGATATTTTTACAAAGGTTCCCGGGGGGTTCTGGGTAAATATCAACGGTCAAGTCTCCCAGGTCCCGCGGGCCAATAGGAAGCCTCAGATTTATTGGTTGCGGCAGGATCAATATTACAGGAGGGAAACGTTTACCGGTAAGGGTCCCACGAGCTGAAACCCCCTCCCCACCGGTCAGCTCAGCCTGAAACCCCCTCCCACCGGTCAGCTCAGCCTGAAACCCCCTCCCCACCGGTCAGCTCAGCCTGAAACCCCCTCCCACCGGTCAGCTCAGCCTGAAACCCCCTCCCCACCGGTCAGCTCAGCCTGAAACCCCCTCCCCACCGGTCAGCTCAGCCTGAAACCCCCTCCCCACCGGTCAGCTCAGCCTGAAACCCCCTCTCCACCGGTCAGCTCAGCCTGAAACCCCCTCCCCACCGGTCAGCTCAGCCTGAAACCCCCTCCCCACCGGTCAGCTCAGCCTGAAACCCCCTCCCCACCGGTCAGCTCGGCCTGAAACCCCCTCCCACCGGTCAGCTCGGCCTGAAACCCCCTCCCCACCGTCAGCTCGGCCTGAAACCCCCTCCCCACCGGTCAGCTCAGCCTGAAACCCGTTCCCCACCGGTCAGCTCAGCCTGAAACCCCCTCTCCACCGGTCAGCTCAGCCTGAAACCCCCTCTCCACCGGTCAGCTCAGCCTGAAACCCCCTCCCCACCGGTCAGCTCAGCCTGAAACCCCCCCCACCAGTCAGCTCAGCCTGAAACCCCTTCCCCACCGGTCAGCTCAGCCTGAAACCCCCTCCCCACCGGTCAGCTCGGCCTGAAACCCCCTCTCCACCGGTCAGCTCGGCCTGAAACCCCCTCTCCACCGGTCAGCTCGGCCTGAAACCCCCTCCCCACCGGTCAGCTCGGCCTGAAACCCCCTCCCCACCGGTCAGCTCGGCCTGAAACCCCCTCCACCGGTCAGCTCGGCCTGAAACCCCCTCCACCGGTCAGCTCGGCCTGAAACCCCCTCCCCACCGGTCAGCTCAGCCTGAAACTCCCTCCCCACCGGTCAGCTCGGCCTGAAACCCCCTCCCCACCGGTCAGCTCAGCCTGAAACTCCCTCCCCACCGGTCAGCTCGGCCTGAAACCCCCTCCCCACCGGTCAGCTCGGCCTGAAACCCCCTCCCCACCGGTCAGCTCAGCCTGAAACCCCCTCCCCACCGGTCAGCTCAGCCTGAAACCCCCTCTCCACCGGTTAGCTCAGCCTGAAACCCCTTCCCCACTGGTCAGCTCAGCCTGAAACTCCCTCCCCACCGGTCAGCTCGGCCTGAAACCCCCTCCCCACCGGTCAGCTCGGCCTGAAACCCCCTCCCCACCGGTCAGCTCGGCCTGAAACCCCCTCCCCACCGGTCAGCTCAGCCTGAAACCCCCTCCCCACCGGTCAGCTCAGCCTGAAACCCCCTCTCCACCGGTCAGCTCAGCCTGAAACCCCTTCCCCACTGGTCAGCTCAGCCTGAAACCCCCTCCCCACCGGTCAGCTCAGCCTGAAACCCCCTCCCCACCGGTCAGCTCAGCCTGAAACCCCCTCCCCACCAGTCAGCTCAGCCTGAAACCCCCTCTCCACCGGTCAGCTCAGCCTGAAACCCCCTCCCCACCGGTCAGCTCAGCCTGAAACCCCCTCCCCACCGGTCAGCTCAGCCTGAAACCCCCTCCCCACCGGTCAGCTCGGCCTGAAACCCCCTCCCCACCGGTCAGCTCGGCCTGAAACCCCCTCCCCACCGGTCAGCTCGGCCTGAAACCCCCTCCCCACCGGTCAGCTCAGCCTGAAACCCGTTCCCCACCGGTCAGCTCAGCCTGAAACCCCCTCTCCACCGGTCAGCTCAGCCTGAAACCCCCTCTCCACCGGTCAGCTCAGCCTGAAACCCCCTCCCCACCGGTCAGCTCAGCCTGAAACCCCCCCCACCGGTCAGCTCAGCCTGAAACCCCTTCCCCCACGGTCAGCTCAGCCTGAAACCCCCTCCCCACCGGTCAGCTCGGCCTGAAACCCCCTCTCCACCGGTCAGCTCGGCCTGAAACCCCCTCTCCACCGGTCAGCTCGGCCTGAAACCCCCTCCCCACCGGTCAGCTCGGCCTGAAACCCCCTCCCCACCGGTCAGCTCGGCCTGAAACCCCCTCCACCGGTCAGCTCGGCCTGAAACCCCCTCCACCGGTCAGCTCGGCCTGAAACCCCCTCCCCACCGGTCAGCTCAGCCTGAAACTCCCTCCCCACCGGTCAGCTCGGCCTGAAACCCCCTCCCCACCGGTCAGCTCAGCCTGAAACTCCCTCCCCACCGGGAAGCTCGGCCTGAAACCCCCTCCCCACCGGTCAGCTCGGCCTGAAACCCCCTCCCCACCGGTCAGCTCAGCCTGAAACCCCCTCCCCACCGGTCAGCTCAGCCTGAAACCCCCTCTCCACCGGTCAGCTCAGCCTGAAACCCCTTCCCCACTGGTCAGCTCAGCCTGAAACTCCCTCCCCACCGGTCAGCTCGGCCTGAAACCCCCTCCCCACCGGTCAGCTCGGCCTGAAACCCCCTCCCCACCGGTCAGCTCGGCCTGAAACCCCCTCCCCACCGGTCAGCTCGGCCTGAAACCCCCTCCCCACCGGTCAGCTCGGCCTGAAACCCCCTCCCCACCGGTCAGCTCAGCCTGAAACCCCCTCTCCACCGGTCAGCTCAGCCTGAAACCCCCTCCCCACCGGTCAGCTCAGCCTGAAACCCCCTCTCCACCGGTCAGCTCAGCCTGAAACCCCTTCCCCACAGGTCAGCTCAGCCTGAAACTCCCTCCCCACCGGTCAGCTCGGCCTGAAACCCCCTCCCCACCGGTCAGCTCGGCCTGAAACCCCCTCCCCACCGGTCAGCTCAGCCTGAAACCCCCTCCCCACCGGTCAGCTCAGCCTGAAACCCCCTCTCCACCGGTCAGCTCGGCCTGAAACCCCTTCCCCACCGGTCAGCTCAGCCTGAAACCCCCTCCCCACTGGTCAGCTCAGCCTGAAACCCCCTCCCCACCGGTCAGCTCAGCCTGAAACCCCATCCACCGGTCAGCTCAGCCTGAAACCCCCTCTCCACCGGTCAGCTCAGCCTGAAACCCCCTCTCCACCGGTCAGCTCGGCCTGAAACCCCTTCCCCACCGGTCAGCTCAGCCTGAAACCCCCTCCCCACCGGTCAGCTCAGCCTGAAACCCCCTCCCCACCGGTCAGCTCAGCCTGAAACCCCCTCCCCACCGGTCAGCTCGGCCTGAAACCCCAGCACAGCGACGCCTCCTCCCCCCCCCTTAGTGGCACCTCTCCCCTCCCAGTGACACCTCTCCCCTCCCAGTGACACCTCTCCCCTCCCAGTGACACCTCTCCCCTCCCAGTGACACCTCTCTCCCCCTGCCCCCAGTGACACCTCTCTCCCCCCTGCCCCCAGTGACACCTCTCTCCCCCTGCCCCCAGTGACACCTCTCTCCCCCTGCCCCCAGTGACACCTCTCTCCCCCTGCCCCCAGTGACACCTCTCTCCCCCTGCCCCCAGTGACACCTCTCTCCCCCTGCCCCCAGTGACACCTCTCTCCCCCTGCCCCCAGTGACGCCTCTCCCCCCTGCCCCCAGTGACACCTCTCTCCCCCTGCCCCCAGTGACACCTCTCTCCCCCTGCCCCCAGTGACACCTCTCTCCCCCTGCCCCCAGTGACACCTCTCTCCCCCTGCCCCCACTGACACCTCTCTCCCCCTGCCCCCAGTGACACCTCTCTCCCCCTGCCCCCAGTGACACCTCTCTCCCCCTGCCCCCAGTGACACCTCTCCCCCCTGCCCTCAGTGACACCTCTCTCCCCCTGCCCCCAGTGACACCTCTCTCCCCCTGCCCCCACTGACACCTCTCTCCCCCTGCCCCCAGTGACACCTCTCTCCCCCTGCCCCCAGTGACACCTCTCTCCCCCTGCCCCCAGTGACGCCTCTCTCCCCCTGCCCCCAGTGACGCCTCTCCCCCCCCCCAGTGACGCCTCTCTACCCCCAGCGACATCTCCCCCCCGTGACACCCCTCTCTCCCCCCGTGACACACCTCTCCCCCCCCCCCCCGTGACACACCTCTCTCCCCCCCTCCCCGTGACACCTCTCTCCCCCCCGTGACACCTCTCTCCCCCCCGTGACACCTCTCTCCCCCCCCCCCCGTGACACCTCTCTCCCCCCCGTGACACCTCTCTCCCCCCCCCGTGACACCTCTCTCTCCCCCCCCGTGACACCTCTCTCCCCCCCCCCCGTGACACCTCTCTCCCCCCCCGTGACACCTCTCTCCCCCCCCCCCGTGACACCTCTCCCCCCCCCCCCCGTGACACCTCTCCCCCCCCCGTGACACCTCTCCCCCCCCCCCGTGACACCTCTCTCCCCCCCGAGACACCTCTCTCCCCCCCGTGACACCTCTCCCCCCCCGTGACACCTCTCCCTCCCCCCGTGACACCTCTCTCCCCCCCCGTGACACCTCTCCCCCCCCCGTGACACCCCTCTCCCCCCCCCGTGACACCTCTCCCCCCCCCCCCGTGACACCTCTCCCCCCCCCGTGACACCTCTCCCCCCCCCCCCGTGACACCTCTCCCCCCCCCCCCCGTGACACCTCTCCCCCCCCCCCGTGACACCTCTCCCCCCCCCCCCCTGTAGGAGTAATAACTGTTCTGACGGCGGCAGCTGGGAGAGCGGCCACGTGACCTGCCACGTGACCTGCCACGTGACCTGTGTTCTCGCACTTTGAAAAGAGGCGGGAAAAATTCCGTGAGGAAAAACGGTCACGTGACTGGGAGAGGGCGGGAGTGTGTGTGCGCGCGTGACACAGTGTGTGTGAGTGTGTGTGTGTGACACAGTGTGTGGGGGGGTATCTGAGGGAGGGGTGTGGAGACGGGGAGGGGAGAGCGTGTGTGTGTGTCTGGGTGGGGAGTGTGTAAGGGAGACTGAGGGAGGGGAGAGTGTGTGTGTGTGTGAGTGAGGGGAGAGTTAGTGTGAGTGAGAGAGGATGTGTCGGGGGAGTGAGTGTGTGTGAGAGAGGAAGTGTGTGAGGGAGACTGAGGGAGGGGAGAGTTAGTGTGTGTGTGTCTGGGTGGGGAGTGTGTAAGGGAGACTGAGGGAGGGGAGAGTGTGTGTGTGAGTGAGGGGAGAGTTAGTGTGAGTGAGAGAGGATGTGTCGGGGGAGTGAGTGTGTGTGAGAGAGGAAGTGTGTGAGGGAGACTGAGGGAGGGGAGAGTTAGTGTGTGTGTGTCTGGGTGGGGAGTGTGTAAGGGAGACTGAGGGAGGGGAGAGTGTGTGTGTGAGTGAGAGAGGATGTGTCGGGGGGAGTGAGTGTGTGTGAGAGAGGAAGTGTGTGAGGGAGACTGAGGGAGGGGAGAGTTAGTGTGTGTGTCTGGGTGGGGAGTGTGTAAGGGAGACTGAGGGAGGGGAGAGTGTGTGTGTGAGTGAGAGAGGATGTGTCGGGGGAGTGAGTGTGTGTGAGAGAGGAAGTGTGTGAGGGAGACTGAGGGAGGGGAGAGTTAGTGTGTGTGTGTCTGGGTGGGGAGTGTGTAAGGGAGACTGAGGGAGGGGAGAGTGTGTGTGTGAGTGAGAGAGGATGTGTCGGGGGGAGTGAGTGTGTGTGAGAGAGGAAGTGTGTGAGGGAGACTGAGGGAGGGGAGAGTTAGTGTGTGTGTGTCTGGGTGGGGAGTGTGTAAGGGAGACTGAGGGAGGGGAGAGTGTGTGTGTGAGTGAGGGGAGAGTTAGTGTGAGTGAGAGAGGATGTGTCGGGGGAGTGAGTGTGTGTGAGAGAGGAAGTGTGTGAGGGAGACTGAGGGAGGGGAGAGTTAGTGTGTGTGTGTCTGGGTGGGGAGTGTGTAAGGGAGACTGAGGGAGGGGAGAGTGTGTGTGTGAGTGAGAGAGGATGTGTCGGGGGGAGTGAGTGTGTGTGAGAGAGGAAGTGTGTGAGGGAGACTGAGGGAGGGGAGAGTTAGTGTGTGTGTGTCTGGGTGGGGAGTGTGTAAGGGAGACTGAGGGAGGGGAGAGTGTGTGTGTGAGTGAGAGAGGATGTGTCGGGGGAGTGAGTGTGTGTGAGAGAGGAAGTGTGTGAGGGAGACTGAGGGAGGGGAGAGTTAGTGTGTGTGTGTCTGGGTGGGGAGTGTGTAAGGGAGACTGAGGGAGGGGAGAGTGTGTGTGTGAGTGAGAGAGGATGTGTCGGGGGGAGTGAGTGTGTGTGAGAGGAAGTGTGTGAGGGAGACTGAGGGAGGGGAGAGTTAGTGTGTGTGTGTGGGTGGGGAGTGTGTAAGGGAGACTGAGGGAGGGGAGAGTGTGTGTGTGAGTGAGGGGAGAGTTAGTGTGAGTGAGAGAGGATGTGTCGGGGGGAGTGAGTGTGTGTGAGAGAGGAAGTGTGTGAGGGAGACTGAGGGAGGGGAGAGTTAGTGTGTGTGTGTCTGGGTGGGGAGTGTGTAAGGGAGACTGAGGGAGGGGAGAGTTAGTGGGAGTGAGAGGATGTGTCGGGGGGAGTGAGTGTGTGTGAGAGGAAGTGTGTAAAGGAGACTGAGGGAGGGGAGAGAGTGTGTGTGAGTGAGAGAGGATGTGTCGGGGGGAGTGAGTGTGTGTGAGGGAGACTGAGGGAGGGGAGAGTTAGTGTGAGTGAGGGAGACTGGGGGAGGGGAGAGTTAGTGTGTGAGTGAGGGAGACTAGGGGAGGGGAGAGTTAGTGTGAGTGAGGGAGACTAGGGGAGGGGAGAGTTAGTGTGTGTGAGTGAGGGAGACTAGGGGAGGGGAGAGTTAGTGTGTGTGAGTGAGGGAGACTAGGGGAGAGGAGAGTTAGTGTGAGTGAGGGAGACTGGGGGAGGGGAGAGTTAGTGTGTGTGAGTGAGGGAGACTAGGGGAGGGGAGAGTTAGTGTGTGTGAGTGAGGGAGACTAGGGGGGGGAGAGTTAGTGTGAGTGAGGGAGACTGGGGGAGGGGAGAGTTAGTGTGTGTGAGTGAGGGAGACTAGGGGAGGGGAGAGTTAGTGTGTGTGAGTGAGGGAGACTAGGGGAGGGGAGAGTTAGTGTGAGTGAGGGAGACTGGGGGAGGGGAGAGTTAGTGTGTGTGAGTGAGGGAGACTAGGGGAGGGTAGAGTTAGTGTGAGTGAGGGAGACTGGGGGAGGGGAGAGTTAGTGTGTGTGAGTGAGGGAGACTAGGGGAGGGGAGAGTTAATGTGAGTGAGGGAGACTGGGGGAGGGGAGAGTTAGTGTGTGTGTGTGAGGGAGACTAGGAGGGGAGAGTTAGTGTGTGTGAGTGAGGCAGACTGGGGGAGGGGAGAGTTAGTGTGAGTGAGGGAGACTGGGGGAGGGGAGAGTTAGTGTGAGTGAGGGAGACTGGGGGAGGGGAGTGAGGGAGACTGAATGAGAAAGTGTGTGCGGGAGACTGGGAGGGGAGAGTTAGTGTGTGTGTGTGTGTGTGTGTGTGTGTGTGTGTGTGTGTGTGTGTGTGTGTGTGTGTGTATACATGTAATATCACATAGAAGGTATCGGAATGATCACACTCACGTGTAACAATAACACACGCATGAGAGAGAGACGTTCTCACGGGAGAGGTAATCAGCTGCCGCCATCTCCGAGGGTCCGACGCGGAGACCTGGTCTCGCGGCGGTGACTCGATCCGCAGGCGTACTCCACCCCGCGCCTCCAGGGGAGAGGGATACACACGTTGGTATCCACGCAAACGGGGAACCGGGAGCGTTTTGTTTGCCACGGATAGTGGCGCTGGTGTCTCAGAGCGCAGACGCTCGCGTGGTAACGTAGCACGCAGCCACCCGGATCCCAACGCGTTTCGTCACCCGCAGCGTGACTTCATCAGGGGCCTGGGCGGGGGGGGGGGGGGGGAAATCAGCGTCCATCGCATAGAAATAGTAACCAGTAAATCCCGAAGCGCTGGAAGGCGTAATCACTAATGGCGGACACGTAACGACCCACTAAGGCCGCGGGCGTGGTAAAGGGAAGAGCGCTGAGCAGCGCTGACGCTCGTGCTCAAGCAGGAGCTTTTTCGTGTCCCTGCATGAGCGTCAGCGAGCGCGCTTGTGTGCCGGGTGGGAGGCGAGGCGGGTTTAGCGCGTCACGGCGCCGACGTCACGCCAAACCGCACACAATAATAAGTAATTAGCCAAGTTCCCGATCAATCCGTTCTCCTGTGATCGATCGGGGAAGATTCGGCTCGTGGGGTTCACTAAATGGCGGCCAGTGCAGCAGAAGAGGACCAAAGACGCAAAGTTCTGTGGGGAAGATCATGTGACCAGGCAGTCACTAGATGCAATTGGTGCACTGCTAGAGAGAGGGCAGGGCTAGAAAAGGGGCGTGCCAGAGCCTGTTTCAGAAGAGGAAGGGGGTGTGACTTTGTAAATGGTTGCTATAGAAACAAAAATGCTTGTTACATTATAATACATTCAAAATGTCATTCAGAGTTGTTTAAGGAAAATGCTACAAGTATTTTCTCATAGTACAGAGGCGATTTATTAAGAAACGTTCCTATAGTTTTTGCTGCGGTGATATAATCTGTCACACCTTACTCTCATTGACTCCAAATCACAATGCATATTGTGTTAGTGTGTGAGTGAGTGTGAGTGTGCGTGCGGATTGTCACCTGCACACTCGGTGGCATTGTTCACTCTTTATTTGTATCACTATTTCAGCCAGCGCTAATTCCTGAGACGGACGCTGTTTAATGAACATAGATTTGGTTTAATCCCTCAACGTAACACAAGAGGGCAGTGTCACACACAAGAAGAAGATAGTGTCACATACACACAACAGGAGGGCAGTGTCGCACACACAACAGGAGGGCAGTGTTCCATACACACACAGGAGGGCAGTGTCGCACACAACAGGAGGGCAGTGTCGCACACAACAGGAGGGCAGTGTCGCACACAAGAAGAAGATAGTGTCACATACACACAACAGGAGGGCAGTGTCGCACACACAGGAGGGCAGTGTCGCACACACAACAGGAGGGCAGTGTCGCACACACAACAGGAGGGTAGTGTTCCATACACACACAGGAGGGCAGTGTCGCACACACAACAGGAGGGCAGTGTCGCACACACAACAGGAGGGCAGTGTCGCACACACAACAGGAGGTCAGTGTCGCACACACAACAGGAGGGCAGTGTTCCATACACACACAGGAGGGCAGTGTCGCACACACAACAGGAGGGCAGTGTCGCACACACAGGAGGGCAGTGTCGCACACACACACAGGAGGGCAGTGTCGCGCACACACAACAGGAGGGCAGTGTCGCACACACACAGGAGGGCAGTGTC
Source organism: Ascaphus truei (assembly GCF_040206685.1). Classification (NCBI taxonomy): domain Eukaryota; kingdom Metazoa; phylum Chordata; class Amphibia; order Anura; family Ascaphidae; genus Ascaphus; species Ascaphus truei. Next base: position 89,569 of record NW_027454110.1, on the reverse strand, counting down.
GCACACACAACAGGAGGGCAGTGTCGCACACACAACAGGAGGGCAGTGTCGCACACACACAGGAGGGCAGTGTCGCACACACAACAGGAGGGCAGTGTCGCACACACACAGGAGGGCAGTGTCGCACACACAGGAGGGCAGTGTCGCACACACACAGGAGGGCAGTGTCGCACACACACAGGAGGGCAGTGTCGCACACACACAGGAGGGCAGTGTCGCACACACACAGGAGGGCAGTGTCGCACACACACAGGAGGGCAGTGTCGCACACACAACAAGAGGGCATTGTCGCACACACACAGGAGGGCATTGTCGCACACACACAGGAGGGCAGTGTCGCACACACACAGGAGGGCAGTGTCGCACACATACAGGAGGGCAGTGTCGCACACACAACAGGAGGGCAGTGTCGCACACACAACAGGAGGGCAGTGTCGTACACACAACAGGAGGGCAGTGTCGCACACACAACAGGAGGGCAGTGTCGCACACACAACAGGAGGGCAGTGTCGCACACACAACAGGAGGGCAGTGTCGCACACACAACAGGAGGGCAGTGTTCCATACACACACAGGAGGGCAGTGTCGCACACACACAGGAGGACAGTGTTCCATACACACACAGGAGGGCAGTGTTCCATACACACACAGGAGGGCAGTGTCGCACACACACAGGAGGGCAGTGTCGCACACACACAGGAGGGCAGTGTCGCACACACACAGGAGGGCAGTGTCGCACACACACAGGAGGGCAGTGTTCCATACACACACAGGAGGGCAGTGTCGCACACACACAGGAGGGCAGTGTCGCACACACACAGGAGGGCAGTGTCGCACACACAACAGGAGGGCAGTGTCGCACACACAACAGGAGGGCAGTGTCGCACACACAACAGGAGGGCAGTGTCGCACACACAACAGGAGGGCAGTATCGCACACACACAGGAGGGCAGTGTCGCACACACACAGGAGGGCAGTGTCGCGCACACACAGGAGGGCAGTGTCGCACACACAACAGGAGGGCAGTGTCGCACAAACACAGGAGGGCAGTGTCGCACACACACAGGAGGGCAGTGTCGCACACACACAGGAGGGCAGTGTCGCACACACACAGGAGGGCAGTGTCGCACACACAACAGGAGGGCAGTGTCGCACACAGGAGGGCAGTGTTCCATACACACACAGGAGGGCAGTGTCGCACACACACAGGAGGGCAGTGTCGCACACACACAGGAGGGCAGTGTCGCACACACACAGGAGGGCAGTGTCGCACACACACAGGAGGGCAGTGTCGCACACACACAGGAGGGCAGTGTCGCACACACACAGGAGGGCAGTGTCGCACACACACAGGAGGGCAGTGTCGCACACACAACAGGAGGGCAGTGTCGCACACACACAGGAGGGCAGTGTCGCACACACACAGGAGGGCAGTGTCGCACACACAGGAGGGCAGTGTCGCACACACACAGGAGGGCAGTGTCGCACACACAACAGGAGGGCAGTGTCGCACACACAACAGGAGGGCAGTGTCGCACACACAACAGGAGGGCAGTGTCGCACACACACAGGAGGGCAGTGTCGCACACACACAGGAGGGCAGTGTCGCACACACAACAGGAGGGCAGTGTCGCACACACACAGGAGGGCAGTGTCGCACACACACAGGAGGGCAGTGTCGCACACACACAGGAGGGCAGTGTCGCACACACAGGAGGGCAGTGTCGCACACACACAGGAGGGCAGTGTCGCACACACACAGGAGGGCAGTGTCGCACACACACAGGAGGGCAGTGTCGCACACACAGGAGGGCAGTGTCGCACACACAGGAGGGCAGTGTCGCACACACAGGAGGGCAGTGTCGCACACACACAGGAGGGCAGTGTCGCACACACACAGGAGGGCAGTGTCGCACACACACAGGAGGGCAGTGTCGCACACACACAGGAGGGCAGTGTCGCACACACACAGGAGGGCAGTGTCGCACACACACACAGGAGGGCAGTGTCGCACACACACAGGAGGGCAGTGTCGCACACACACAGGAGGGCAGTGTCGCACACACAATAGGAGGGCAGTGTCGCACACACAGGAGGGCAGTGTCGCACACACAGGAGGGCAGTGTCGCACACACACAGGAGGGCAGTGTATAAGGCTCTTGTGCCCCAGCCCTTCACAGGGTTTCAAAGTTGCTCCGGGTGCACATAAAACTGATATAAATATACTCCGTACCAAACACATTACTACTTCCAGGAGAGTGGCAGGAAACGTGGGTTTGGTGCCACACACTACGTATACATATATATATATATACTGTATATATAGGACAAGCTCCTTCACATCTCCTGCTGCCCCCTAAACGCACACTGAGAATTCCATTTAGTGGGAATCAGTTTCCATGGGAACAGTTCCTGTGAGACGCGGATTTATCATCAAGTCTGAATGTTAGAAAGGATGTGAGTGTAATCACCTTATCCAAACCTGTGCATCCCATGCCCACACCCACACCAAGCCTGTGCATCCCACGCCCCCACCCACACCCACACCAAGCCTGTGCATCCCACGCCCCCACCCACACCAAGCCTGTGCATCCCACGCCCCCACCCACACCCACACCAAGCCTGTGCATCCCACGCCCCCACCCACACCCACACCAAGCCTGTGCATCCCACGCCCACACCCTACTACCCCCCCACACCAAGCCTGTGCATCCCACGCCCCCACCCACACCAAGCCTGTGCATCCCACGCCCCCACCCACACCCACACCAAGCCTGTGCATCCCACGCCCACACCCACACCAAGCCTGTGCATCCCACGCCCCCACCCACACCCACACCAAGCCCGTGCATCCCACGCCCCCACCCACACCAAGCCTGTGCATGCCATGCCCCCACCCACACCAAGCCTGTGCATCCCACGGCCACACCCTACTACCCCCCCACACCAAGCCTGTGCATCCCACGCCCCCACCCACACCCACACCAAGCCTGTGCATCCCACGCCCCCACCCACACCCACACCAAGCCTGTGCATCCCACGCCCCCACCCACACCCACACCAAGCCCGTGCATCCCACGCCCCCACCCACACCAAGCCTGTGCATGCCATGCCCCCACCCACACCAAGCCTGTGCATCCCACGGCCACACCCTACTACCCCCCCACACCAAGCCTGTGCATCCCACGCCCCCACCCACACCCACACCAAGCCTGTGCATCCCACGCCCCCACCCACACCCACACCAAGCCTGTGCATCCCACGCCCCCACCCACACCAAGCCTGTGCATCCCACGGCCCCACCCACACCCACACCAAGCCTGTGCATCCCACGCCCACACCCACACCTACACCAAGCCTGTGCATCCCACGCCCACACCCACACCAAGCCTGTGCATCCCACGCCCCCACCCACACCAAGCCTGTGCATCCCACGCCCACACCCACACCAAGCCTGTGCATCCCATGCCCCCACCCACACCAAGCCTGTGCATCCCACGCCCCCACCCACACCAAGCCTGTGCATCCCACGCCCACACCCACACCAAGCCTGTGCATCCCACGCCCCCACCCACACCAAGCCTGTGCATCCCACGCCCACACCCACACAAAGCCTGTGCATCCCACGCCCACACCCACACCAAGCCTGTGCATCCCATGCCCCCCACCTACACCAAGCCTGTGCATCCCATGCCCACACCCACACCAAGCCTGTGCATCCCACGCCCCCACCCACACCAAGCCTGTGCATCCCACGCCCAAACCCACACAAAGCCTGTGCATCCCATGCCCCCCACCTACACCAAGCCTGTGCATCCCATGCCCCCACCCACACCAAGCCTGTGCATCCCACGCCCACACCCACACAAAGCCTGTGCATCCCACGCCCACACCCACACCAAGCCTGTGCATCCCATGCCCCCCACCCACACCAAGCCTGTGCATCCCACGGCCACACCCTACTACCCCACACCCCACCCACACCAAGCCTGTGCATCCCACGGCCACACCCTACTACCCCACACCCCACCCACACCAAGCCTGTGCATCCCACGGCCACACCCTACTACCCCACACCCCACCCACACCAAGCCTGTGCATCCCACGGCCACACCCTACTACCCCACACCCCACCCACACCAAGCCTGTGCATCCCACGGCCACACCCTACTACCCCCCCACACCAAGCCTGTGCATGCCATGCCCCCACCCACACCAAGCCTGTGCATCCCACACCCTACTACCCCCCCACACCAAGCCTGTGCATCCCACGGCCACACCCTACTACCCCCCCACACCAAGCCTGTGCATCCCACGCCCACACCCTACTACCCCCCCACACCAAGCCTGTGCATCCCACACCCACACCCTACTACCCCCCCACACCAAGCCTGTGCATCCCACGCCCACACCCTACTACTACCCCACCCCCCACCCACACCAAGCCTGTGCATCCCACGCCCACACCCTACTACCCCCCACACCAAGCCTGTGCATCCCACGCCCACACCCTACTACCCCCCCACACCCCACCCACACCAAGCCTGTGCATCCCATGCCACACCCTACTACCCCCCCACACCAAGCCTGTGCATCCCACGCCCACACCCTACTACCCCCCACACCCCACCCACACCAAGCCTGTGCATCCCACGCCCACACCCTACTACCCCCCCACACCAAGCCAGTGCATCCCACGCCCACACCCTACTACCCCCCCACACCCCACCCACACCAAGCCTGTGCATCCCATGCCACACCCTACTACCCCCCCACACCAAGCCTGTGCATCCCACACCCACACCCTACTACCCCCCACACCAAGCCTGTGCATCCCATGCCACACCCTACTACCCCTCCACACCAAGCCTGTGCATCCCATGCCCACACCCTACTACCACCCCACACCAAGCCTGTGCATCCCAAACCCTACTACCCCCCCACACCAAGCCTGTGCATCCCATGCCACACCCTACTACCCCCCCACACCAAGCCTGTGCATCCCACGCCCACACCCTACTACCCCCCACACCAAGCCTGTGCATCCCATGCCACACCCTACTACCCCTCCACACCAAGCCTGTGCATCCCATGCCCACACCCTACTACCGCCCCCACACCAAGCCTGTGCATCCCACGCCCACACCCTACTACCCCCCCACACCCCCCCCACACCAAGCCTGTGCATCCCACACCCTACTACTACCCCACCCACACCAAGCCTGTGCATCCCATACCCACACCCTACTACTACCCCACACCAAGCCTGTGCATCCCACGCCCACACCCTACTACCCCCCACACCCCACCCACACCAAGCCTGTGCATCCCATGCCCACACCCTACTACCCCCACACCCCACCCACACCAAGCCTGTGCATCCCACGCCCACACCCTACTACCCCCACACCCCACCCACACCAAGCCTGTGTATCCCATGCCCACACCCTACTACTACCCCACACCCCCCCACACCAAGCCTGTGCATCCCACGCCCACACCCTACTACCCCCACACCCCCCAACACCAAGCCTGTGCATCCCACGCCCCACCCTACTACCCCCAAACCCCCCCACACCACGTCTGTGCATCCCATGCCACACCCTACTACTACCCCACCCACACCAAGCCTGTGCATCCCACGCCCCACCCTACTACCCCCACACCCCCCCCCCACACCAAGCCTGTGCATCCCACGCCCCACCCTACTACCCCCCACCCTACTACCCCCACCCCACCCACACCAAGCCTGTGCATCCCACGCCCCACCCTACTACCCCCAAACCCCCCCCCACACCAAGCCTTTGCATCCCATGCCCACACCCTACTACTACCCCACACCCCCCCCACACCAAGCCTGTGCATCCCATGCCCCACCCTTCTACCCCCACCCCACCCACACCAAGCCTGTGCATCTCATGCCCACACCCTACTACTACCCCACCCACATCAAGCCTGTGCATCCCATGCCACAGCAAGCCTGTGCATCCCATGCCACACCCTACTACCCCCCCACACCCCACCCACACCAAGCCTGTGCATCCCATACCACACCCTACTACCCCCACACCCCACCCACACCAAGCCTGTGCATCCCATGCCCACACCCTACTACCCCCACACCCCACCCACACCAAGCCTGTGCATCCCACACCCACACCCTACTACCCCCCCACACCCACCCACACCACGCCTGTGCATCCCATGCCCACACCCTATTACCCCCCCACATCCCACCCACACCAAGCCTGTGCATCCCATGCCACACCCTACTACCCCCACACCCACACCAAGCCTGTGCATCCCATGCCACACCCTACTACTACCCCACACCACCCACACCAAGCCTGTGCATCCCATACCACACCCTACTACCCCCACACCCCACCCACACCAAGCCTGTGCATCCCATGCCCACACCCTACTACCCCCACACCCCACCCACACCAAGCCTGTGCATCCCATGCTCACACCCTACTACCCCCCCACACCCACCCACACCACGCCTGTGCATCCCATGCCCACACCCTATTACCCCCCCACATCCCACCCACACCAAGCCTGTGCATCCCATGCCACACCCTACTACCCCCACACCCACACCAAGCCTGTGCATCCCATGCCACACCCTACTACTACCCCACACCACCCACACCAAGCCTGTGCATCCCATGCCACACCCTACTACTACACCCACACCCCACCCACACCAAGCCTGTGCATCCCATGCCACATGCTACTACCCCCCACACCCCACCCACACCAAGCCTGTGCATCCCATGCCACACCCTACTACCCCCACACGCCACCCACACCAAGCCTGTGCATCCCATGCCACACCCTACTACTACCCCACACCACCCACCCACACCAAGCCTGTGCATCCCATGCCTCACCCTACTACTACCCCACACCACCCACCAAGCCTGTGCATCCCATGCCACACCCTACTACCCCCACACCCCACCCACACCAAGCCTGTGCATCCCATGCCACACCCTACTACTACCCCACACCCCACCCACACCAAGCCTGTGCATCCCATGCCACACCCTACTACTACCCCACACCCCACCCACACCAAGCCTGTGCATCCCATGCCTCACCCTACTACTACCCCACACCACCCACCAAGCCTGTGCATCCCATGCCACACCCTTCTACCCCCACACCCCACCCACACCAAGCCTGTGCATCCCATGTCACACCCTACTACTGTGAAGGTAATAAAGTATTATAAGAAACTATTCGGAGGGCAGGAGGGCAGTGTCGCACACACAACAGGAGGTCAGTGTCGCACACACAACAGGAGGGCAGTGTCGCACACACAACAGGAGGTCAGTGTCGCACACACAACAGGAGGTCAGTGTCGCACACACAACAGGAGGGCAGTGTTCCATACACACACAGGAGGGCAGTGTCGCACACACAACAGGAGGGCAGTGTCGCACACACAGGAGGGCAGTGTCGCACACACACACAGGAGGGCAGTGTCGCGCACACACAGGAGGGCAGTGTCGCACACACAACAGGAGGGCAGTGTCGCACACACACAGGAGGGCAGTGTCGCACACACAACAGGAGGGCAGTGTCGCACACACAACAGGAGGGCAGTGTCGCACACACACAGGAGGGCAGTGTCGCACACACAACAGGAGGGCAGTGTCGCACACACACAGGAGGGCAGTGTCGCACACACAGGAGGGCAGTGTCGCACACACACAGGAGGGCAGTGTCGCACACACACAGGAGGGCAGTGTCGCACACACACAGGAGGGCAGTGTCGCACTAACACAGGAGGGCAGTGTCGCACACACACAGGAGGGCAGTGTCGCACACACAACAAGAGGGCATTGTCGCACACACACAGGAGGGCATTGTCGCACACACACAGGAGGGCAGTGTCGCACACACACAGGAGGGCAGTGTCGCACACATACAGGAGGGCAGTATCGCACGCACAACAGGAGGGCAGTGTCGCACACACAACAGGAGGGCAGTGTCGTACACACAACAGGAGGGCAGTGTCGCACACACAACAGGAGGGCAGTGTCGCACACACAACAGGAGGGCAGTGTCGCACACACAACAGGAGGGCAGTGTTCCATACACACACAGGAGGGCAGTGTCGCACACACACAGGAGGGCAGTGTTCCATACACACACAGGAGGGCAGTGTTCCATACACACACAGGAGGGCAGTGTCGCACACGCACAGGAGGGCAGTGTCGCACACACAGGAGGGCAGTGTCGCACACACACAGGAGGGCAGTGTCGCACACACACAGGAGGGCAGTGTTCCATACACACACAGGAGGGCAGTGTCGCACACACACAGGAGGGCAGTGTCGCACACACACAGGAGGGCAGTGTCGCACACACAACAGGAGGGCAGTGTCGCACACACAACAGGAGGGCAGTGTCGCACACACAACAGGAGGGCAGTGTCGCACACACAACAGGAGGGCAGTGTCGCACACACAACAGGAGGGCAGTATCGCACACACACAGGAGGGCAGTGTCGCACACACACAGGAGGGCAGTGTCGCGCACACACAGGAGGGCAGTGTCGCACACACAACAGGAGGGCAGTGTCGCACAAACACAGGAGGGCAGTGTCGCACACACACAGGAGGGCAGTGTCGCACACACACAGGAGGGCAGTGTCGCACACACACAGGAGGGCAGTGTCGCACACACAACAGGAGGGCAGTGTCGCACACAGGAGGGCAGTGTTCCATACACACACAGGAGGGCAGTGTCGCACACACACAGGAGGGCAGTGTCGCACACACACAGGAGGCAAGTGTCGCACACACACAGGAGGGCAGTGTCGCACACACACAGGAGGGCAGTGTCGCACACACACAGGAGGGCAGTGTCGCACACACACAGGAGGGCAGTGTCGCACACACACAGGAGGGCAGTGTCGCACACACACAGGAGGGCAGTGTCGCACACACACAGGAGGGCAGTGTCGCACACACAACAGGAGGGCAGTGTCGCACACACACAGGAGGGCAGTGTCGCACACACACAGGAGGGCAGTGTCGCACACACACAGGAGGGCAGTGTCGCACACACACAGGAGGGCAGTGTCGCACACACAACAGGAGGGCAGTGTCGCACACACAACAGGAGGGCAGTGTCGCACACACACAGGAGGGCAGTGTCGCACACACACAGGAGGGCAGTGTCGCACACACAACAGGAGGGCAGTGTCGCACACACACAGGAGGGCAGTGTCGCACACACAACAGGAGGGCAGTGTCGCACACACAACAGGAGGGCAGTGTCGCACACACAACAGGAGGGCAGTGTCGCACACACAACAGGAGGGCAGTGTCGCACACACACAGGAGGGCAGTGTCGCACACACACAGGAGGGCAGTGTCGCACACACAACAGGAGGGCAGTGTCGCACAGACACAGGAGGGCAGTGTCGCACACACACAGGAGGGCAGTGTCGCACACACAGGAGGGCAGTGTCGCACACACACAGGAGGGCAGTGTCGCACACACAACAGGAGGGCAGTGTCGCACACACAACAGGAGGGCAGTGTCGCACACACAACAGGAGGGCAGTGTCGCACACACACAGGAGGGCAGTGTCGCACACACACAGGAGGGCAGTGTCGCACACACAACAGGAGGGCAGTGTCGCACACACACAGGAGGGTAGTGTCGCACACACAGGAGGGCAGTGTCGCACACACAGGAGGGCAGTGTCGCACACACACAGGAGGGCAGTGTCGCACACACAGGAGGGCAGTGTCGCACACACAGGAGGGCAGTGTCGCACACACACAGGAGGGCAGTGTCGCACACACAGGAGGGCAGTGTCGCACACACAGGAGGGCAGTGTCGCACACACAGGAGGGCAGTGTATAAGGCTCTTGTGCCCCAGCCCTTCACAGGGTTTCAAAGTTGCTCCGGGTGCACATAAAACTGATATAAATATACTCCGTACCAAACACATTACTACTTCCAGGAGAGTGGCAGGAAACGTGGGTTTGGTGCCACACACTACGTATACATATATATATATATACTGTATATATAGGACAAGCTCCTTCACATCTCCTGCTGCCCCCTAAACGCACACTGAGAATTCCATTTAGTGGGAACAGTTTCCATGGGAACAGTTCCTGTGAGACGCGGATTCATCATCAAGTCTGAATGTTAGAAAGGATGTGAGTGTAATCACCTTATCCAAACCTGTGCATCCCATGCCCCCACCCACACCAAGCCTGTGCATCCCACGCCCCCACCCACACCCACACCAAGCCTGTGCATCCCACGCCCACACCAAGCCTGTGCATCCCACGCCCCCACCCACACCCACACCAATCCCGTGCATCCCACGCCCCCACCCACACCAAGCCTGTGCATGCCATGCCCCCACCCACACCAAGCCTGTGCATCCCACGGCCACACCCTACTACCCCCCCACACCAAGCCTGTGCATCCCACGCCCCCACCCACACCCACACCAAGCCTGTGCATCCCACGCCCCCACCCACACCCACACCAAGCCTGTGCATCCCACGCCCCCACCCACACCAAGCCTGTGCATCCCACGGCCCCACCCACACCCACACCAAGCCTGTGCATCCCACGCCCACACCCACACCTACACCAAGCCTGTGCATCCCACGCCCACACCCACACCAAGCCTGTGCATCCCACGCCCCCACCCACACCAAGCCTGTGCATCCCACGCCCACACCCACACCAAGCCTGTGCATCCCATGCCCCCACCCACACCAAGCCTGTGCATCCCACGCCCCCACCCACACCAAGCCTGTGCATCCCACGCCCACACCCACACCAAGCCTGTGCATCCCACGCCCCCACCCACACCAAGCCTGTGCATCCCACGCCCACACCCACACAAAGCCTGTGCATCCCACGCCCACACCCACACCAAGCCTGTGCATCCCATGCCCCCCACCTACACCAAGCCTGTGCATCCCATGCCCACACCCACACCAAGCCTGTGCATCCCACGCCCCCACCCACACCAAGCCTGTGCATCCCACGCCCAAACCCACACAAAGCCTGTGCATCCCACGCCCACACCCACACCAAGCCTGTGCATCCCATGCCCCCCACCTACACCAAGCCTGTGCATCCCATGCCCCCACCCACACCAAGCCTGTGCATCCCACGCCCACACCCACACAAAGCCTGTGCATCCCACGCCCACACCCACACCAAGCCTGTGCATCCCATGCCCCCCACCCACACCAAGCCTGTGCATCCCACGGCCACACCCTACTACCCCACACCCCACCCACACCAAGCCTGTGCATCCCACGGACACACCCTACTACCCCACACCCCACCCACACCAAGCCTGTGCATCCCACGGCCACACCCTACTACCCCACACCCCACCCACACCAAGCCTGTGCATCCCACGGCCACACCCTACTACCCCACACCCCACCCACACCAAGCCTGTGCATCCCACGGCCACACCCTACTACCCCCCCACACCAAGCCTGTGCATGCCATGCCCCCACCCACACCAAGCCTGTGCATCCCACACCCTACTACCCCCCCACACCAAGCCTGTGCATCCCACGGCCACACCCTACTACCCCCCCACACCAAGCCTGTGCATCCCACGCCCACACCCTACTACCCCCCCACACCAAGCCTGTGCATCCCACACCCACACCCTACTACCCCCCCACACCAAGCCTGTGCATCCCACGCCCACACCCTACTACTACCCCACCCCCCACCCACACCAAGCCTGTGCATCCCACGCCCACACCCTACTACCCCCCACACCAAGCCTGTGCATCCCACGCCCACACCCTACTACCCCCCCACACCCCACCCACACCAAGCCTGTGCATCCCATGCCACACCCTACTACCCCCCCACACCAAGCCTGTGCATCCCACGCCCACACCCTACTACCCCCCACACCCCACCCACACCAAGCCTGTGCATCCCACGCCCACACCCTACTACCCCCCCACACCAAGCCTGTGCATCCCACGCCCACACCCTACTACCCCCCCACACCCCCCCCACACCAAGCCTGTGCATCCCATGCCACACCCTACTACCCCCCCCGCACCAAGCCTGTGCATCCCACGCCCACACCCTACTACCCCCCACACCAAGCCTGTGCATCCCATGCCACACCCTACTACCCCTCCACACCAAGCCTGTGCATCCCATGCCCACACCCTACTACCACCCCACACCAAGCCTGTGCATCCCAAACCCTACTACCCCCCCACACCAAGCCTGTGCATCCCATGCCACACCCTACTACCCCCCCACACCAAGCCTGTGCATCCCACGCCCACACCCTACTACCCCCCACACCAAGCCTGTGCATCCCATGCCACACCCTACTACCCCTCCACACCAAGCCTGTGCATCCCATGCCCACACCCTACTACCGCCCCCACACCAAGCCTGTGCATCCCACGCCCACACCCTACTACCCCCCCACACCCCCCCCACACCAAGCCTGTGCATCCCACACCCTACTACTACCCCACCCACACCAAGCCTGTGCATCCCATAACCACACCCTACTACTACCCCACACCAAGCCTGTGCATCCCACGCCCACACCCTACTACCCCCCACACCCCACCCACACCAAGCCTGTGCATCCCATGCCCACACCCTACTACCCCCACACCCCACCCACACCAAGCCTGTGCATCCCACGCCCACACCCTACTACCCCCACACCCCACCCACACCAAGCCTGTGTATCCCATGCCCACACCCTACTACTACCCCACACCCCCCCACACCAAGCCTGTGCATCCCACGCCCACACCCTACTACCCCCACACCCCCCCACACCAAGCCTGTGCATCCCACGCCCCACCCTACTACCCCCAAACCCCCCCACACCACGTCTGTGCATCCCATGCCACACCCTACTACTACCCCACCCACACCAAGCCTGTGCATCCCACGCCCCACCCTACTACCCCCACACCCCCCCCCCCACACCAAGCCTGTGCATCCCACGCCCCACCCTACTACCCCCCACCCTACTACCCCCACCCCACCCACACCAAGCCTGTGCATCCCACGCCCCACCCTACTACCCCCAAACCCCCCCCCACACCAAGCCTTTGCATCCCATGCCCACACCCTACTACTACCCCACCCCCCCCCACACCAAGCCTGTGCATCCCATGCCCCACCCTTCTACCCCCACCCCACCCACACCAAGCCTGTGCATCTCATGCCCACACCCTACTACTACCCCACCCACATCAAGCCTGTGCATCCCATGCCACAGCAAGCCTGTGCATCCCATGCCACACCCTACTACCCCCCCACACCCCACCCACACCAAGCCTGTGCATCCCATACCACACCCTACTACCCCCACACCCCACCCACACCAAGCCTGTGCATCCCATGCCCACACCCTACTACCCCCACACCCCACCCACACCAAGCCTGTGCATCCCACACCCACACCCTACTACCCCCCCACACCCACCCACACCACGCCTGTGCATCCCATGCCCACACCCTATTACCCCCCCACATCCCACCCACACCAAGCCTGTGCATCCCATGCCACACCCTACTACCCCCACACCCACACCAAGCCTGTGCATCCCATGCCACACCCTACTACTACCCCACACCACCCACACCAAGCCTGTGCATCCCATACCACACCCTACTACCCCCACACCCCACCCACACCAAGCCTGTGCATCCCATGCCCACACCCTACTACCCCCACACCCCACCCACACCAAGCCTGTGCATCCCATGCCCACACCCTACTACCCCCCCACACCCACCCACACCACGCCTGTGCATCCCATGCCCACACCCTATTACCCCCCCACATCCCACCCACACCAAGCCTGTGCATCCCATGCCACACCCTACTACCCCCACACCCACACCAAGCCTGTGCATCCCATGCCACACCCTACTACTACCCCACACCACCCACACCAAGCCTGTGCATCCCATGCCACACCCTACTACTACACCCACACCCCACCCACACCAAGCCTGTGCATCCCATGCCACATGCTACTACCCCCCACACCCCACCCACACCAAGCCTGTGCATCCCATGCCACACCCTACTACCCCCACACGCCACCCACACCAAGCCTGTGCATCCCATGCCACACCCTACTACTACCCCACACCACCCACCCACACCAAGCCTGTGCATCCCATGCCTCACCCTACTACTACCCCACACCACCCACCAAGCCTGTGCATCCCATGCCACACCCTACTACCCCCACACCCCACCCACACCAAGCCTGTGCATCCCATGCCACACCCTACTACTACCCCACACCCCACCCACACCAAGCCTGTGCATCCCATGCCACACCCTACTACTACACCCACACCCCACCCACACCAAGCCTGTGCATCCCATGCCACATGCTACTACCCCCCACACCCCACCCACACCAAGCCTGTGCATCCCATGCCACACCCTACTACCCCCACACCCCACCCACACCAAGCCTGTGCATCCCATGCCACACCCTACTACTACCCCACACCCCACCCACACCAAGCCTGTGCATCCCATGCCACACCCTACTACTACCCCACACCACCCACCAAGCCTGTGCATCCCATGCCACACCCTTCTACCCCCACACCCCACCCACACCAAGCCTGTGCATCCCATGTCACACCCTACTACTGTGAAGGTAATAAAGTATTATAAGAAACTATTCGTCCATTTTGTATGCACTCCGCCATATTGAATCTGCTTTAACTGCAAGGCTTGGAAATAACACAGTATGTTTTTATATAAGCTAATAAGTCTCTCTCTCTCTCTCTTTCTGAGGTGAATCGAAACTGAACCAGGAGCCTCTTTGCCAACTCTCGGTTTCCTGTAATTCAGCTGGTCTACAGAGAATCGAAACTGAAACTTATTTTCTGCTATATATTCTGTAATACAGATTCTCGGCACGGCAGTCTTGACTACGGAGCCTGAGGAAACTGATATATGACTCTGTGTCATTATTGGGATTCGGGGTGCACCCAGGCTTGTGTTATACTAATTTGGCAATCCACATCTGAGCAGAGACCCTCACATGAGAAGGGAACCTCAACAATTTGGCGTAGTCGGCAGGGTCCTTGTGAAGGGACACCGGAACAATCCTGGACCCGTCTCTATCCACGGACGACCGTCCCCTGGCCGGACTGACCGAGGCCTGATCAACCTCGAAAGGACAAGGTAAGATATATTTTCAATATATTCTGACCGAAGTCCTGTCAGTCTGTTCAGGTTGGCGATCTCTTGGTTGACGGTAACAGTATTGTTAATCTATACAAGAGCATAGAGTCCGGTGGTTCCCGCCAAGGATTTATATAGTTTGTAAGGTCTTGTGACTGCCAGATGTGTGGTTTATATGTATGCTTGTAGTCCTAGGCGTTACGGAATCAAAAGTAGAAAACGGAAACAAGGGGAAGAGTCTAGTGATATCTATTGTTAGATAATAGTAGGATCGTCCATACAGGTCCGGGGAGTGTCTGCGCACCTCTCCGTCTAGGTCAACTTATCACTGAGACTCAAGAATCCCGGTACCTCCTGGTAGTGGCGCAGGTTCATACGAGGTTGTTTTAGAAGATAGACAATGTTCTCGAGGTTATTCACAAAGGAAACGGTGCCCCCTGGCACCAAAGGTTCCGTAACTCTTGTGGCAGAAAGAGAGGGCAAAAAATACACGAAGAAATGTAAATGGTTATTCAAACTGTTAGATTTACCCCCTACGG
The DNA here is from genome assembly GCF_040206685.1 of Ascaphus truei. NCBI lineage: Eukaryota > Metazoa > Chordata > Amphibia > Anura > Ascaphidae > Ascaphus > Ascaphus truei. The sequence continues at coordinate 73,795 of NW_027454110.1, read as the reverse complement.
GAAGATTGCAACCCAAGTTGTTAAGAACGAGTATGCAAATGTGTAAGGGGAAACTGAAAGATGGAGGCCTGTGGGAAGATGCAGAGAAATTTCTGAGTGTTGCTATAGAGCTTCAGAAAGAAGGTTATGAAGAAGTAGAGTGTGGAGAGAGAAATAAGAAATGTTATTGTTATGTGAAACCAGAAAATGGGACCCCTGGCCGGTGTAGTTCGGTAGTGGCAGAAAAAGACCAAATGTCACAGGGAGAGCCACCCCCATACCCGCAGACGACCGGCAGACCCCCTCCCTCAGCCCCTGTACCGGCCCCTTATTGGGTATGTTCTGGTTGCCAGTGTCAAAATCCCAAAACGTGGCGGGAAAATTGTTATTATTGTGGGGCCGCCCGACCGTCCGTGTCCCCCGATATTAAAACTGGTGAGGCTCTTGTGTGCCCCTTAGTCACGCCCTCTGGCCAGTATTTTAATCCCAAAGCCAAACCAGCCGACCCTGTTAAAATGTATCCCAGTATACCGCAGGATTGTCTGGTTCAGATGGATAATGGGGCCCCTGCTGAGGAAGATGCCACCTCCGCCGGGACCCCAGCTTATCAGGCACCACCATACTCTGACTCTTCTGTTACCTATGGTGAACCCGAATCACTGTTTGAACGTATATTTAGCGGCCCAACCCGTCACATTATTGTAAAAGTGATGCAGGCAGACATTACTAGCTTGTCGGTCGGCGCGGTAGTTAATCCAGCAAATGGGAGGCTCCAACATAATGGGGGCCTTGCCAAATTAATTTGTGAAAGAGGGGGTGAGGCCATACAGCGTGACTCTAATATCTATATTCAGAAACATGGAGAGGTATCAGTGGGGGGTATAGCTGCCACCGGGCCCGGAGATTTACCCTGTAATTTAATCATCCATGCAGCAGGGCCAGTGTATAGGGACTATGCTCCAGAAAGAGCCAAACAGCTCCTCCAAGCCGTTGTCCGGACATCCCTAATCTATGCTTCCAGCCTCACTAGTGCGGCCATGCCCAAACGCACTATAGCGTTCCCTCCCATTTCTGGTGGTCTTTTCGGGTATCCCATAAAAGAATGTATCAAACATATAGTCCAAGCAGTGCTCAGTACGATCAGAGAATCACCCCTCAATCTTGAAAGTATTCTGCTTGTTGCCGATGACTCTGTCAGGCCACTGCTTTTTCAAGCCGCCTGTGCTACCTCAGACACGGTCCGCTCTTTTCCTATTGTAAAAGCAGAACACGGAAATGCTCCTCCCGTCCCCCAACCGTGGAGTGAAGACGTTCCGGAAGGAGCAGTTAGGTACATCAAATTCACGCCCCAACAAGGCTCCACCCTCTTACAGCAACTCCCCGATCCGGAAGACAAGCCCATGCCCTTTTACAGAATGTTACGTCAGATCCAGCAGAACTACTCCGCAACATGGGCTGATTTAAAGTCTCTCACCATGATAAAAGCGGGAGACTCCTTTTGGCCCCTTGTTGAGAAATCCCTCAATGATGCTAGGATAGTTGACACCACAGACTATAAATCTGGAGAAGACTTCCTAGAACAAATACAACTATGGGCCCAGGATAGACTCACAGAGCAGACTCAATCACTAAAGGATGTCACCCAAGAAGCTACTGAATCAGTTGAGAAATATCATACTAGACTACTCCAAATGTTTAGAGATATGGGATTGTCCACCAGCAATAAATTACAAGCCAATCTGCTAGCAGCAGCATTTATGGATGGACTTACTCCCAAGCTACGGGCTGCGGTCCAAGAAGGGTGTCCCTGGGTGACCTCATTAGGGTACACAGAAGCCCTCACAATAGCCAAAGCTTTCCAGAAGAAACAGTCCTCCGTGAAGAAGACGATGGTAGCTATCCCAGAAGAGAAGGAGGATGACCGAATTGGTGTTTTGTATACCGCCTCACCTCAAGTACCAACGCAGCCACCACGCCAATTGTACCCACCAGCCCCTCAGTACCAGGAGTATCAAGGGAACCAAGGGTACCAGGAGTACCAGGATAATTGTACAGCAACATCTCCGTACCAGGGAAACCAGGGATATCAGGATGGTCGTGCAGCAAATCAACAAAGGCCTAGAGGACCATGCTACCACTGTGGCCGTATCGGACATATCAAGAGGGACTGTAGAGATCGTGTGAGAGGAATCCCACCCGTACAACCATTACAGGCCCAGCAGCCACCTTCCTGGCGTAGTCAGCCACCTTCCAACTGGCCACAGCCCCAACAGCCGTTACAGCCCCAGCAAGCACAGATCCAACAAAGACTGCCATCTCCAAGACCATACCCTCATGATACTTACCCTCCTCCGCAAGATCCACAAGTTGCTGGTGAACCAGTCTCCTTTATGGTGGACACGGGAGCGGCCAGGTCTGTCATATCAGCCAAAGATCTACCCAGAGGAATAGACCTCTCCCCTGACTTTATGACTTGTATTGGAATCACAGAACAATCAGTCGAAACTCCTCTCACCGTACCAGTCCATGTAGGACCTTTCCCAGAAGTTATGTCCCGATTTTTAGTCTCTGGATCCTGTCCTGTTAGTTTATTGGGAGCAGATTTACTATCCCATATGAGAGCCACCCTGCAATATGACGACTCAGGATTACGGGTACAATTGCATGATCCCAACTGCCCAGAAGAACAAGAAGCATCATGTTGTCTCCACGCTCTCCCAATACTTCTCCAGCAGATATTGACCATGAACCCTCCATCTCCTGTCCCACAGTGGGTGAAAGACAAGGTATCTACCAGTGTGTGGTCCCAAGGCCCGGATGATATTGGTCGTCTGCCAGTCCCTCCTGTAAGGGTGGAACTTAAGCCTAACGTCATACCTCCAAGAGTACCACAATACCCACTGAAGTCTATAACAGAACAGAGTCTTCAACAGCAAATTGCGATGCTTGAAGAAAAAGGAGCCCTGATAAAATGTTCTTCACCTTGTAACACGCCTCTGTTTCCAGTCCAAAAGAAAACAGCAAAAGGAGAACCAGCGAAGTTCAGACTGGTCCAAGACCTTAGAGCTGTCAACGCTGCTACTATCCTGGAGACACCTGTTGTACCTAATTCTCATACTCTTCTCAGCCAGATCCCACCCGATTGTGAAGCATACACTGTCCTGGATCTGGCCAATGCCTTTTTCTCGGTGCCTCTTCACCCAGACTCTCAGTATCTCTTCGCCTTCACCTTCAGAGGAACTCAGCGTACCTGGACTGTCATGCCACAAGGTGCCCAGAATAGCCCTAACCAGTTCACACAGGCCATGAAGTTCTGCCTTGAACCCTGGGTACAAGCCCATCCGGAAATCACGTTACTTCAATATGTGGGTGATCTTCTTATATGTGCCCCTTCTGTTCCAGTGTGTGAACAGGCCTCAGTGTCCCTACTGATCCATCTCGCATCCATCAACTCAAAGGTCTCGGAAGCCAAAGTACAGTGGTGTAGCCCGAAAGTTGTCTTTCTTGGTCACTGTGTATCTAAAGGCGAAAAACATCTCACTCCCGACCGTATCGAGACAGTCGCTGGATTGAAAATGCCCACAACTGTGTGCGGTCTACAACAGGTCTTGGGACTCATCAGCTTTTGCCGTCAATGGATTCCTAATGCATCACAATATATGCAACCTCTGTATGAAGCTGTGAAAAATACAGAGCTACTCCATGACGCAGCCCACGGAACAGAATTACAAGAGTCCTTTCAAACGCTAAAAGACCTAGTTACGCGCGCCCCTGCATTGGGCATTCCAGACTATGACCAGTCTTTCACTCTTTTCGTGGATGAACATGATGGATTCGCCGCCGGTGTCCTCACACAACCACACGGTAACCGAATGAGACCTCTGGCTTACTACTCTGCTAAATTGGACTCTGTATCACAAGGGCACCCATCCTGCTTCAGAGCAGTACAAGCAACATTCGAAATTTTCAAAAGGGCAGCGGACATTGTTCTGGGTCACCCTCTTGTTATCCAAGCACCGCATGACATCCATGCTATCCTGAACCTGTCTAGGCCGAAATACCTAACCATGCAACGTTTACTGAGGCTACAGTCTGCACTGCTAATACCGGACAATGTCACTCTGAAGAAATGTACAGTACTCGACCCTGCAACTCTGATTCCGGTGGAAGGGGGTATCCATGAGTCTGAAGACCATGACTGTATAACAGAACTACAGCGGCAAGGTACCCCATCCCGGGCACAACAGACGCCTTTCAAAGATCCTGATCTATCCTTTTTTACTGATGGTTCTAGATTTGCTGATGAACACGGACGTTTCCATACCGGATACGCCGTCACTACAGTCGACCAAGTGATCCAAGCAGAAGCTCTCCCCAGCCATATATCGGCACAAGAAGCGGAGATAATTGCTGTCGAAAAAGCCTGCAACCTCGCAGAAGGTCAGAAGGTCAACATTTACACAGACAGTGCCTATGCTTTTGGAGTCACTCATGATTTTGAAACCATCTGGGCTAATCGTGGATTCATCACAGCAAATGGAACGCCGGTCAAGCACGCAGATGCCATAAGAAGACTATTGGACTCTCTACAGCTACCCAAGGAAGTGGCGGTAGTAAAAATCAAAGCACATGGAAAGGTGAATACACCTGAAACACAGGGAAATTTCCTTGCGGACCAAGCAGCCAAGCAAGCTGCCCTTCAAGAAGACAAGACTCGAAAAGATCCACCGTCATCAGCGTTGCAGGAAGCCACAGTTGTTGCACCAGTAATTACAAGAAGGGCCAAGAAAAATCCTCACATGGATGATATAGATCCTTACCAAGAACAGATGAAGAAGGAACAAGGAACGGTACCCAAAGAAGAAAAAGAGAGCTGGGAAAAGGCAGGGGCAGCACAAGAAAAACAAACTGGACTATGGAAAATCAAAGACCAGATTTGTGTGCCCCGACACATGTACCATGCAATCGCCACCTGGGCACATGGACCTACTCACAGAGGACATAACCAGGCATTAGCAGTAATAAACAAGTTGTACTTTGCACCTGGTATAAGAAAGATTTTGGTGGAACTGAATAAAGCTTGTGTCATCTGTCAAACCTGCAATCCAGGAAAAACTGAACCTACACCTCCAAAACATCTTGTGAAACCAGACTTTCCTTTCCAAAGAATACAAATTGATCATATCCAGATGCCGAAGTCAGGACGATATGAGTATGCACTTGTGGTGGTGGATATGTTCTCAGGATGGCCCGAAGTCTACCCAGTACCCAATATGACAGCGAAAACCACTGCTAAGAAGCTAATCACTGAACTCTGTTGCAGATTTGGATTCCCTGAAGTAATAGAGAGCGACCCAGGACCAGCCTTCACCGCCAATATTTTCAAGGAAATGTTGGAGGCCCTGGGCATGAAACAAGCCCTCCATACCCCATATCACCCCCAAAGTAGCGGGAAGCTTGAACGGATGAATCAGACCCTTAAAACAGCTCTACTAAAAATGACCCAAGAGAGTCAACTCCCCTGGCCCGATCTCCTACCTATAGTTTTGTTCCATGTTAGGACCACCCCACAGGCTAGATCTGGGTTGTCTCCCTTCGAAGTATTATTTGGAAGTGCAGTCAGAATTAGGGATAATAAAGGGAATGTAAATCTCACTGAAATGCATGATAGGCAAGTATATTATGTTATCAAATTAAGTGAAGAGTTATCTAACCTCCATTCTGCAGTGTCACTTTCTCTTCCAGATTCCAGCACGGATGACACAACCCATGAAATAAAGCCAGGTGATTGGGTGTATGTAAAGAAGCATGTGAGAAAACACGCACTAGATCCCAGATACACAGGCCCTCATCTGGTAACTCTAGTCACACCCACCTCAGTCAAGATCCAAGGGAAAACTACCTGGATCCACGCATCTCATTGCAAGAGAACAGCGACACCTCCTTCGGAAGAAAAATGATTCTGTATATCCTTTGTTTGTTGGGTTTGGGGAAGGCACAAGAAATTGCTATCACCCAACATGAAGGGGCAGTCACGTTTTGGTATAATTCATCCAATACTCATGTAGCTACCTTCTCCTTCGATTACTGTAATATTGTCAGCTGTCCCTCAACCGATTGGCAGTGTAATATGTACCGAGACACTTCGAACTCTAGAGCCATATATATATGTGTTACAGACAGTTATTGGGGACAGGGATGTGATTACTGGGGAGCAGTAGGATGGAACACGGGAACAGATTGGGGATACCGACCACAAAATGGCCTAGCACGAAAAGACAGAAATGGCAAGTCTCTAATCAGTCGAATGATCTTGCGAAAAACTGGTACATGTCTAGTCAGTGGCAAGACGGGTAAAATAATGAAACTCACACTAACCATAGAAAACCCTAGCCCCGGGGACGCTGGTGTATATGTTCTAGGAAATTGGATGAAAGGGGGTACAAGAGGAGCTTACGGGAAGTTCAGAATTCAGGATATGTATAACTCTAAAGATTGGCAGATGTCCCAAAAAAAACCCAAGATAGAGAAAAACCCCGTGGCCCCCCCCGGATTCAGACATTTCAAGGTATGGTAGCCACAGCAGATCCCTCTTTCCAAGACACAATGGCCATAGAAACAGGTTTTTCAGACACCAACCTTTGGTTGGAATGGATAAGATACACCACTCAAAAATATAACAAAAGTAACTGCTATGTTTGTGCTGCAGCTAGGCCCCACCTTGGCACAGTGCCTTTAAATATACCCATCAATGCAGAAGAATGTTTCATTAGTCTATATACCAATACAAGTTCCAATCACTCCCAGTGTGAAGATTGGAAACAAAAATATCCACTCACTACAAAAACCCCAAAACCAGGGCAAGGGATCACTGTATACAAGGGGAATTATACATGCTATGAGTCTCTACAGGGCCACAGGTTTTTAGGTAATTTCTCCCAAGGATATTGTGACACTTTCTCTAATATTTCCAGTATTAAGTTACAGAATCAGGTCCAATCGTTAGGAGATATATACTGGATATGTGGGGATCTAAAATTAAGAACCAGACTTGAAGGTAACTGGACAGGTCAGTGTGCACTGACCAAAATTCTAATGCCAATGCATATAATCCCTGTTGGTGCAGAAAAAATCTAAGGTATTATCATCACCAATTAAAGTCAGTAAGCGAGAAGCCCCTGCAGGAAGTTTAGACCCACATGTATATATAGATGCTATCGGGGTACCGAGAGGGGTTCCTGATGAGTTTAAGGCCAGAGATCAGGTAAAAGCTGGGTTTGAGTCATTCTTTATGCCCCTAGTCACGGTTAATAAAAATGTAGATTGGATTAACTATATCTATTATAATCAACAAAGGTTTGTGAATTACACCCGTGATGCTCTACAAGGCCGGGCTGACCAACTTGGACCCACTTCCACTATGACGTTCCAAAATAGAATGGCTTTAGATATGATATTAGCAGAAAAAGGGGGAGTTTGCCATATGATTGGAGATGCGTGCTGTACATATATTCCTGGGAACACAGGCCCGGACGGTAAGGTTACCACAGCTATTAATAAACTGAAAGATTTGTCTGATGAACTTAAAAGAAATTCTGGTATAACAGACCCATGGGACAAATATTTCTCGTGGTTGTCTGGCTGGCGACAGTGGTTGACACAACTGGCAGTGGTTCTCCTGGTTATACTTTTGGTTCTGGCAGTAGTAGTCTTCTGTGTTATCCCGTGCTGTAAGGGTCTCTGTAAGAAGGCCGGATCTGAGGTTATACCCACAATGGTAATGTACAACAAAGACAATATTGATCTGGAAGATATACCACTGCAGAAATCACCCAAGATGTCCAATTACAGTACAACCAAACTCGAATAAGGGGTGACCACTCTAGAATCCCAGACCCTAGTGTGTTTGTTTGAGGTCAGGGAACCCTTCTGTGTATACTGTAGGTCTTCGAGTTTAGAGAGCCAGAAGTTGTCGGGGATGGAACTAGCCCATGAACAGCCGACCAACACCCTCAGGTAGGGACCCTAGCACAAGAAACAGAAATTAGGGACAGACCCCTTCCTCCAAAAAATGTCCTCTTAGTGTCTAGGGGGGAATGTGAAGGTAATAAAGTATTATAAGAAACTATTCGTCCATTTTGTATGCATTCCGCCATATTGAATCTGCTTTAACTGCAAGGCTTGGAAATAACACAGTATGTTTTTATATAAGCTAATAAGTCTCTCTCTCTCTTTCTGAGGTGAATCGAAACTCAACCAGGAGCCTCTTTGCCAACTCTCGGTTTCCTGTAATTCAGCTGGTCTACAGAGAATCTAAACTGAAACTTATTGTCTGCTATATATATATTCTGTAATACATATACTCGGCACGGCAGTCTTGACTACGGAGCCTGAGGAAACTGATACATGACTCTGTGTCATTATTGGGATCCGGGGTGCACCCAGGCTTGTGTTATAATAATTTGGCAATACACATCTGAACAGAGACCCTCACATGAGAAGGGAACCTCAACACTACTACCCCACACCCTACCCACACCAAGCCTGTGCATCCCATGCCACACCCTACTACTACCCCACACCACCCACCAAGCTTGTGCATTCCATGCCACACCCTACTACCCCCCCACACCTCACCCACACCAAGCCTGTGCATCCCATGCCACACCCTACTACCCCCACACCCCACCCACACCAAGCCTGTGCATCCCATGCCACATGCTACTACCCCCCACACCACACCCACACCAAGCCTGTGCATCCCATGCCACACCCTACTACTACCCCACACCACCCACACCAAGCCTGTGCATCCCACAATATAATAAATACATACAGTTTACCGGTGCTGCTGGTTCAAGGAAGTACCTGCCAGGCAAATTCCAATGTACACCGAGGAAAAAAGAGAGATCCAGCGCTCCACGGATTTCAAGATAAATGAATTTATTGTGCCACACGACGTTTCGACCAACAGGTCTTTTTCAAGTGATTAGGCACTTGAAAAAGACCTGTTGGTTGAAACGTCGTGTGGCACAATAAATTCATTTATCTTGAAATCCGTGGAGCGCTGGATCTCTCTTTTTTCCTCACATGCTACTACCCCCCACACCCCACCCACACCAAGCCTGTGCATCCCATGCCACACCCTACTACCCCCACACCCCACCCACACCAAGCCTGTGCATCCCATGCCACACCCTACTACCCCCACACCCCACCCACACCAAGCCTGTGCATCCCATGCCACACCCTACTACTACCCCACACCCGACCCACACCAAGCCTGTGCATCCCATGCCACACCCTACTAACCCCCCCACACCAAGCCTGTGCATCCCATACCACACCATACTACCCCCTCCCCCACACACGAACCAAGCCTGTGCATCCCATGCCACACCCTACTACTACCCCACACCACCCACACCAAGCCTGTGCATCCCATGCCACACCCTTCTACTACCCCACACCACCCACACCAAGCCTGTGCATCGCATGCCACACCCTACTACTACCCCACACCACCCACACCAAGCCTGTGCATCCAATGTCCACACCCTACTAACCCCCCCCCACCAAGCCTGTGCATCCCATACCACACCATACTACCCCCTCCCCCCACACACACACCAAGCCTGTGCATCCCATGCCACACCCTACTAACCCCCCCAACCAAGCCTGTGCATCCCATACCTCACCCTACTAACCCCCCCCCCACGCCTGTGGATCCCATGCCACACCCTACTAACCCCCCCAACCAAGCCTGTGCATCCCATACCTCACCCTACTATATGCCTGTGGATCCCATACCTCACCCTACTAACCCCCCCCCCCACCCCCACCAAGCCTGTGGATCCCATGCCACACCCTACTAACCACCCCAACCAAGCCTGTGCATCCCATATCTCACCATAATAACTCCCCCAACTAGGCCGGTGCATCCCTACAAATCACACCAGGGTCCCCCAAACCACACCCTACCAGACTCCCAACCAAGTACGTGTATCCCCCAAACCACACCCTACCAGAGCCCCCCAAATCACACCCTATCAGACGTCCCAAACCACACCCTACTAGCCTCCCAACAAACCAAGCCCATGCCCCCCCAAACCACATCCCTACAAGAACATTTCTACCCATACCCCCAAGCCATTCCTGGGACCCTTCCCCCCCTCAGAGCCACACCCGATGAGACCCTCATGCATGCCCCCCCAAACCACACCACCCCACCCCCCAAAGTCATGGTTGGGACCTGTTGAAGCCTGTGAACCCCTCAGCTGCACCCCTCCCAAATAAGGCCCCGGCTGCTGCCACCATCTACCCAATGTGCAGTGCCCCCCCTTCCCCCTCCCCCCGTTACTCGCATATCTTGTGTGTGACACAGGAAGTCTTGTGTCCTGGGACGTGTGACCGAGGCACCGGAAGGGTTAATTCTGTGAGTTACGCCTGTTTCCTGTTCTATAAATGCCTTTTTTTGGCTCAAGGAAACCAGAAATTCCTCTGTCTGTGACGTGTGCATGTGTTAGGAGCTATGCCGGGTGTGTGTGTGTGTGTGTGTGTGTGTGTGACACAGTGTGTGTGTGTGTGTGTGTGTGACACAGTGTGTGTGTGTGTGTGTGTGTGTGACACAGTGTGTGTGTGTGTGTGTGTGTGACACAGTGTGTGTGTGTGTGTGACACTGTGTGTGTGTGTGTGTGTGTGTGTGTGTGTGTGTGTGTTTGTGTGTGTGTGTGTGACACAGTGTGTGTGTGTGTGTGTGTGACACAGTGTGTGTATGTGTGTGTGTGTGTGACACAGTGTGTGTGTGTGTGTGTGTGTCTTTATACATTTGTGTACCATTTTGTACCTGTGTGGACCGCATCAATATGTCGTTATTGATATTTTCCAGCGTGTATCTTTATACCAGTTATTTTATATATATATATATGTGTCTGTGTGTCTGTGTATACAGTATATATATTTTTTTTTTAATATATATATACACACACTGTATATATACATATACGTGTGTATATATATCTGTGTGTGTGTGTCTGTGTGTGTGGTGTGTGTGTGTGTGTGTGTGTGTGTGTGTATGTGTGTGTGTGTGTGCGTGTATATATGTATATGAATATATATATATATATATATATTCATTATTTAACTGTAACTTTAATTTATTTTGGTACACAGCCGAAATAACAAAACTTGTATCAGTGTCCAATTATTTCTGGACCTAACTGTATGTGTGTATATATGTATGTATATGTATGTATATATATATATATATATATATATATATATATATATGTATATATGTATGTATATATATATATATATATATATATATATATCTATATATCTATATATCTATATATCTATATATCTATATATATATATATTTGTGTATATATATACACACACACACACACACACACACACACACACACACACACATTGGACACTGTTATTTCGGCTGTGTACCAAAATAAATTCAAGTTACAGTTAAATAATGAATATTGGCTTAAAGTGCAGTCTATCAGCTTTAATTTGCGGGTATTCACATCCAAATTGGAGGAAGGGTTTAGGAATTACATCTCTTTAATATGTAGCCCCCTCTTTTTCAAGGGACCAAAAGTAATTGGACAATTGACTCAAAGCTGTTTCATGGACAGGTGTGGGCTATTCCTTCGTTAATTCATCATCAATTAAGCAGGTAAAAGGTCTGGAGTTGATTCCAGGTGTGGCATTCGCATTTGGAAGCTGTTGCTGTGAACCCACAACATGCGGTCAAAGGAGCTCTCAATGCAAGTGAAACAGGGCATCCTTAGGCTGCAAAAAAAAGAAAACCCATCAGAGAGATAGCAGGAACATTGGGAGTGGCCAAATCACCAGTTTGGTACATTCTGAGAAAACAAGAACGCACTGGTGAGCTCTGCAACACAAAAAGGCCTGGACATCCACGGAAAACAACAGTGGTGGATGATCGTAGGATCCTTTCCATGGTAAAGAAAAACCCCTTCACAACATCCAGCCAAATGAAGGACACTCTCCAGGAGGAAGGCATATCATTGTCCAAGTCTACCATAAAGAGAAGGCTTCACGAGAGCAAATACAGAGGGTTCACCACAAGGTGCAAACCAGTCATAAGCCTCAAGAATAGAAAGGCCAGATTAGACTTTGCCAAACAATATCTAAAAAAGCCAGCCCAGTTCTGAAACAGCATTCTTTGGACAGATGAAACCAAGATCAACCTGTACCAGAATGATGGGAAGAAAAAAGTATGGCGAAGGCTTGGAACGGCTCATGATCCGAAGCATACCACACCATCTGTAAACTAGGGTCACTAGTGTTTATTGATGATGTGACAGAAGACAGAAGCAGCCAGATGAATTCTGAAGTGTATAGGGATGTTTGCTCATGCCCAGCAGACAGAATTCCGCGACTTGGAGGCGGGACTACTCAGGCATTTAATAAAGAAACAAAGTGTGCGTGTTTGTGATAGGCTGGTGAAGTACACGTGACGCGGCTGCTGCTTGAAATCACAACTTCCGTTGTCTCCAAGTGCGGCGTCAACGCTGTACTTCGCTGCCGGGTGTCGTTTTCTGTTTGAAAACTCACACACCCCCCAAAGTCGCATCGCATTCTGTTTGAACGCAGCCTAAGAGACAGCTGTGTGTGCAATCATATAGCGCAGTATGTATAGACATGGCCTTGAGCACTCCTGGGAAGAGAGTTCTCTCGTGTCAGTAGTGACTCATGAAACTGCGGTCTCGGTTTAGGCCAACGCCAAGTGTCCCGAACAGTTGCATACATTTGCATACATGCAACAGTCTCTCTTTCGGTGTTCTAAGATTACTTTTGAGTATGGCCACCCTCAGATAGTTCATCTTATGGCCAGAGTCGGAGAAATGTTCGCCGGCAGGACTGTCTCTTGTTCCGGCGTGTGATGCAGATTCATTCTCTTGTTTAGCCCCTGCCCCGTCTCACCTATGTAGTAGCAGCCCCCTGGGCATTTCATGCACACGATGAGGTACACGACATTGCTGGAGGAACAGGTGAACCTTCCTCTGATTTTGTACTCTAGCTTCCTGTGTGGTATTTGTATTGTGCCCGCGGTGTGGAGCATTGCGCAGGTTTTGCATCTTGCGTCCTGGCATGGTCGCGTCCCGCATTCAGTAGTACTGCTGAATACTTTACTCCTCACCATCATTTTCTAGAGATTATGAGGCTGTCTGTATGGTTATAAGGCTGTTTCAGGGAAGACCTGTTGCATTCCTGTATCTTCCTGGAGAATGGGTTGCAGTTCCCTGGCGTAGTAGAACCCCACTATCCGCCTTCACCTCCTCTCCCCAGTACTCCCGACACGCAGCACCGGCAACAACGGCCGTCCCCTCCCGGGGAAACAAAATGGAGGTCAGAAACTAGGCCTTCCAATTCTCCCTCTATGAACGCCAGGGTGAACTGCGGCTACACTTACCGGTAAGTAGCTGGGGCACCGGGAGGGAGGAGTTAGTAACGGTGAGCCGCGAGTCCCGGAAATACCCCGGGGTATCTTCACAAGGAATCCCCCCCCCCCCTTCCCCAAAGCTAGTGTACAATGTTATTATCCGGGGGGGTGGGGGGGGGCGGAGCTGGATCAGCACCGTCTTCTTACAGCTTCGGAAGTTTCTAACCTTTCGCCGGCCCCGGGAGCCATTTTAATCTCCCGGACGCTCAATATTTCAAACGCTTACATCTCCCCGAACGAAGCGTCACATTTATAAATAAAAAGGGCCAAGAAGAGAGTTATTAAAGGGTTAAAAACGGCACAAAATGCAAAATAAAACATCAGTCG